>NC_134483.1:255186972-255287938 GCF_040206685.1 Ascaphus truei
CCCCTCTCTTTGTCTCTCTCCTCTCTCTCTGTCTCTCTCCCCTCTCGGTCTCTCTCCCACACTCTCTCTGGCTCTCACCCACACTCTCTCTGTCTCTCACCCACACTCTCTCTGTCTCTCACCCACACTCTCTCTGTCTCTCACCCACACTCTCTCTGTCTCTCACCCACACTCTCTCTGTCTCTCACCCACACTCTCTCTGTCTCTCACCCACACTCTCTCTGTCTCTCACCCACACTCTCTCTGTCTCTCACCCACACTCTCTCTGTCTCTCACCCACACTCTCCCTGTCTCTCACCCACACTCTCCCTGTCTCTCACCCACACTCTCCCTGTCTCTCACCCACACTCTGTTGTCTGTCCTTTAACCAGTTTTCAATCCAGGTGCATATATTATTACTGAGTCCAACTTTCTTTATTTTGTACACCAAACCTCTTGTGTGAAACCGTATCAAAAGCCTTTGCAAAATCTAAGTAGACCACATCAACTGCATTACCCTGGTCTAAATTCCTACTTACCTCCTCAAAGAAACAAATAAGGTTAGTTTGGCAAGATCTATCCTTCATAAATCCATGCTGATTATTACTAATAATTTTGTTTTCCATTAGGTATTCCTGAATATTATCCCGTATTAAACCTTCAAGTAGTTTCCCCTACTATTGAAGTCAGGCTTACAAGTCTGTAATTTCTCCGGTTGTGATCTAGCTCCTTTTTAAATATAGGCACCACATCTGCTTTACGCCAATCTTGTGGTACTGAGCCTGTGGAAATGGAGTCCTTGAATATTAAATATAATGGTTTTGCTATTACTGAGCTTAACTCCTTGAGAACTCTTGGATGTATGCCATCGGGGCCAGCTGCCTTATTTACTTTAATTTTTTCAAGTCGCTTATGAACTTCTTCCTCAGTTAACCAATTGTTCATTAATATGGAGGTTGTGGCTTCCTCCTGCGGCACTACTATTGAACTTGATTCTTCCCTGGTAAACACAGAGGCAAAGAATTTGTTTAATACCTCTGCTTTTTCCTTATCTCCAATAATCTGCCTACCCATCTCACACTGAAAGGGTCCTATATTTTCTTTTCTCATTTTTTTGTTATTAAGGTACTTAAAGAATTTTTTAGGGTTGACCTTACTTTCTATTGCAATCCTTTTTTCATTATCCATTTTTGCTAATTTGATTGCCCTTTTGCAATCTTTATTACATTCCTTATCATTCTGATACGAAGTCTCTGTCCCTTCTGACTTAAAGAATCTAAACGCCTTCCTCTTCTTGTCCATTTCCTCCCCTACCTGTTTATTTAGCCACATTGGTTTTGACTTATTTCTTTTATACTTATTACCCAAGGGTATACACTGATAAGTGTGCTTTTCTAACAATGTTTTAAAGACTGCCCATTTATCTTCTACATTTTCCCTGCAAAAACATCATCCCATTGTATTACTACTAGATTAGACCTCAGTTTATTAAAATCTGCCTTTCCAAAATTGAAGGTCTTTGTTGAACCCAAGTAATCTGTTTTTTGATAATTTATTTCAAATGAGACCATGTTATGATCACTGTTCCAGGACTTGAATATTTGTTATTACTTCTACATTGTTTGATATGACCAAATCCAGAACTGCCCCTCTCCTGGTTGGTTCCTCAATAATTTGGGTCATCTAATTGTCTTTAAGCACCCTCAAAAACCTGTTCCCTTTTGTTGTAACGCTAATCTCATTGCCCCAGTCTGGATAATTAAAATCCCCCATTATGCAAACATGACCCAGTTTTGATGCCTTCTCCATTTGCAAAAGTATTTTAGCTTCCTTAATCTCACAGATATTTGGTGGTTTATAGCATATTCCCACAAACATTTTCTTTATACTTTCACCTCCACTGCTAATTTCTATCCACAATATACATTTCAGAATAGTCAAAGTCCGTTAGCCGTGATCTGGGGTTGGAAAGATCAGAATTGTGGAAGTCCGTATAGCCATGGTCTGGGGTTGGAGAGGTCAGAATAGTAGATGTCCGTATCGCCGTGGTCTGGGATGGAGAGATCAGCAGAGTCGAGGATAAGCCGGGGTCAATAGCCACAGATATTCCAAAGACAAACCGGGTCGGTACACGAAGGGTTAACTGCAAGAAAAATACAAGACAAGGAGCAGGCACAACGGAAGTAGGAGCTCAAGGCTACAAGAGGTTAAACTCAGCAAGGTATGACAGGAACTGCAGGGTATTTATGGGAAACAGGAACTAGTAGCAAAGGAGGCAAGAATTGGCTGCAGGAGACAAGTGGGCTAAATGAATACTTGGCACGCAGTTGGTGAGCGGTGCACGTCGTCACGCAGCGTGTCCAAGGGGGCGGACACACTCCGTGGCACACTAGAAGAGCTGCGCGTGCGCGCATGTACTGTAACAGAGCAGGGGTGCTTGCATGCACAGGTGCCAGAGCGGAGGTCTGAGATAAGACAGGTAAGGAGGGAACACGTCGCAAAGGATGTGTTCCCCGATTCCTTACAGTCCCCCCCCCCCTTTAGGATTGGCCTCAGGACTATTCCCATAAGGCTTGTGCAGAAACCTGGTGTGGAATCGCTTTAACAAGTCGGAAGCATGGATCTGGCGAAGAGGTATCCATGAGCGTTCTTCTGGTCCATTGCCTTTCCAGTGTACAAGGGATTGAACACCACCTCTGGAGTATCTGGAATCGATTATGGATTGAATTTCGAATTCTTCTTGACCCTGTACGATGACAGGTAGAGGTTTAGGTAAGATGTCAGGAAACTGAGAACTTTGAACAACAGGTTTTAACAAAGAGACGTGAGAGACCGCCGGGATACTCATAGATTGAGGCATTTGTAAGCGGTATGCCACAGGATTGACCTGTTTGAGAATGGTGAAGGTGCCCAAGAATCTTGGAGCCCGTTTCAATGTAGGTGTCTTCAATCTTATGTTCTTAGAAGAAAGCCACTCTTTGTCTCCTGGCCTAAACTTGGGTGCCTCACGGCGATGGCGATCCGCATGTGTCTTTTGTTTGAGTACTGCCTCCCGCAGAGTCTTCTGAATCCTCTTCCAAGAATTTTGGAGCGAGTTCACTCTGGAATCTGCTGCTGGAACTCCGGAAGGGTTGGAAGAGATGGGAAGATGTGCTGGATGAAATCCGTAATTTATAAAAAAAAAAACGGTAATTCCTGAGTAGACTCATTTCTGAGTGAATTATGAGCAAATTCGGCCCATGGGAGTAATTCCACCCAGAAATAAAGCATTGCAGGTATTGCTCTAGTGACTGGTTTGTTCTTTCGGTCTGTCCATTGGTTTGATACCCAGAAGAAAAAAGAAGAGAGATTTCCAACCTTTGAGCGAAGGAACTCCATAAATACGAAATATTTCTTTCTTTGATATAAATATCTGCCAAGGTGGCAGAATTAGGAAGACCTTTTTAGAGGAATGAAATTGGCCTGTTTGGAAAATCTATCAACAATAATGAGAATAGTATTCATCCAACAAGAAACAGGAAGCTCAACAATTATGTCTATTGAGATGTGGGTCCATGGTCGGTCCGGAATGGGTAAGGGATGAAGCAGACCAGACGCCTTGTTGCGGGACGACTTATTTTGAGCACAGATGGAACAGGAGTTGATGAATTCCTTGATATCCTTAAACATATTAGGCCACCAAAAGGTGCATCTGATCAAATCAGAAGTCCTCTTTGTAGCCGAGTGACCGGCAGACCTAGAGGAATGACCCCACCCAAGGATCTTCTGGTGGAATTGAGGTGCAGCATACAAACAACCCTCCGGCACTTCCATACCCTCAGGAATGAGCGTCTGAGTTTCCAAGTTCTTGTCCAGTACATCAAAAGAGTTAGCCGAAATGACATATTTGGCGGGAAGGATAGTCTCAGGAATGTCTTCGCATTTGTCTTCACTGATGAATTGACGGGATAAGGCGTCGGCCTTTAGATTGTTAGTACCAGGAATGTAGGAAATGATATAGTTGAATCTGGAAAAGAACAATGCCCAGCGAGCCTGACGGGAGCCGAGGCGATGGTCACCTTCGATATATAATAAATTCTTATGGTCCGTAAGAATTGAAATAGGGTTTTCAGTACCCTCTAGGAGGTATATCCACTCTTGCAGAGCAAGTTTGATGGCCAAGAGTTCCCTGTTGCCAACATCGTAGTTTTGTTCTGCGGAGGAGAATTTTTGTGAGATGAACCCGCAAGGGTGTAGCTTATCCTGAGGAGACTGTCTCTGTGATAGTACGGCTCCTGCTCCAATATCCGAGGCATCTACCTCCAACGTAAAGGAAGTTTAGGGTCCAGATGGCGTAAGATAGGAGCAGAGATGAACGCTTTCTTAAGGGTTTCAAAGGCCTGGCATGCCTCAGGAGACCAGGAGGACGTGTCCGCATCTTTCTGCGTCAGGGCGGTAATGGGAGCCACTGTGGTGGAAAAATTACGGATACATTTACGATAATAATTGGCGAAGCCAAGAAACCGCTGAATCGCCTTAAGAGAAGTGGGTTGGGGCCAATCTATCACTGCCTTAAGTTTATCAGGATCCATAGAGAAACCCTTATCCGATAATGTATCTCAAGAAAGAAGTGGATGTTTGGTGGAAAATACATTTCTCCATCTTGGCATAGAGATGATTCTCACGTAGACGGGAGAGAACTAACTTAGTGTGTTGGATATGCTCGGATATAGATTTAGAAAAAATAAGAATATCGTCTAGATAGACAATTACAAAAATGTTGAGGACATCTCAAAAAATATCATTCACGAATTCTTGAAAGACAGCTGGGGCATTACAGAGCCTGAAAGGCATGACCAAATATTCGCAATGGCAGTCTCTCGTATTGAAGGCCATTTCCATTCGTCCCCTTGTCGAATGCGTATGAGATTGTAGGCCCCACGAAGATCAAGTTTAGAAAAAATGGAAGAACCTTGTAGACGATCAAACAATTCCGAGGTGAGTGGCAAAGGGTAACGATTCTTTAGGGTTATTTTGTCTATGCAAGGACAGAGTGAACCATCTTTCTTCTTAACAAAAAAGAAGCCAGCCCCGGCGGGGGAGGAAGAAGCTCTAATGAACCCTCTCTTTAAGTTCTCCTGAATAAATTCAGACATAGCCTTAGTCTCAGAAAGGGACAAAGGATAGGATCTGCTTTTAGGAAGGATGGCACCAGGCAGAAGTTCTATGGGGCAATCATAAGGGCGGTGCAGAGGTAAAGTTTCAGAGCGCACTTTATCAAAAACATCGATGAATTCTGCATATAGTTAAGGAAGAGTACTGTAGGTTTGGCAGGAGTGCTGGTCTCTACGCCAGCAATAAGTTGTACCGAGGATACAGGAGCAACCCCAGAGGCAACACCCCATTGTATAGGTCTCTTGTCTGTCCAATCTATAATCGGAATTTTGTTGTTGGAGCCAAGGAAGGCTTAGAATTACCTGTACAGAAGGTGAATGAATAATATCCAGTGAGATCTTTTCCTTGTGGCCGTCAGTAGTAGAGAGAGTAAGAGTAGGAGTCTCCAATGAAATGAAGGCTGGCTGGAGAAGACATCCGTCAATAGCCTCTAGACCCACCGGTATCGATTTCTTGATCAGGGGAATCTTATGTTTGGTAGCGAAATCTTGATCCACAAAATTTCTTCAGACCCGGAGTCGATGAAGGCAGAGGCAGAACTAGAACCCAGGACCCTCAAGGAAGATAGACAGCATGACCTTGGTAGGTAGACCTCTCTTACTAGGAGGGGAAGAAGAAATAGTACCCAATGAGACCCCCTTATACTTCATTGGGTGTTGGCGTTTCTCGGCTTCGTGGGACAAGGAAGCACCAGGTGATCCGACAGTACGGAGGAAAGGCATAATCCTCCAGTTCTCCAACGTTGTTTCTCTGAAGGGGAGAGCTGTGACTTCCTAACTGCATTGGTTCTGGAGCATCAAGAGCTGGGAAAGTAGAAGAAATCCAGCCATTCTGCGTATCGGACAGAAGATAGGGTGTGTTATTTAATGCGCATCTGTAGCATGGGCCGGAACACCTTTAAGCATAAGCTGGTGTACTGACCGGAAAACAGGCCGCCCAAGTCTTACTCGATTACAATAGTAGATCATAACGGGCATGAGGTAAAGAAACCTGATCCCAGGCATTAGTATTAAGCTGGATTCTCCATAGGGAGTAGTCCTAGAGTTGGGAAGGGATCAGTGTACTGTATGCACTTATGTGGTTGCCTGCTAATTGAATTTTGTATTTTTGTATTTGCACGTTGTTTATCTTAAGGAAGGCCCCGCAAATTTAGGACCAAGTGGGGACCATTGGATCCACCAGAGGGAGAGTGTAAACCTGTATAGTTTTGGGGTTATATGTCTTTCTCCTCCTGTGCAATAATCCCTGGTAAGGGCAGGTTTGCCAGGAGTGATCATGGGTTTTCCCCCACACACTTGTGCTGTGTATTATTCAGTGAAGGTAGTGACATCAGTCCAATTACAGTGACACAGGGGTGGTGCCTATTGAATCTATTTAATATACAGCACTTCCTGCATTTAGGCAGTGTCTCACCCCTGTGGTGGAAAGTCACTTCCTGTGGCGCTGAGGAATGGTTTGGATGTAGTTGTAGACAAAAGTTCCTTTCTGGACGGATTCCCTCAGAGAAAAAAGAAAAAACAAGCATACACACTGCAATAGTGCATTACCCAGGGACAACTAGGATATATAAGGAAGCAAAATTTATTACAAATAAAAATACAATAAAATGCAATGATAACACTTTAAAAATGCAATGAATTATACTAAAAAAGTACTATCTGTGCCTTTAGAACCAGATGACTTGAATTTTGCTCCTCTTGGGTATAAAATTGGAAACCTACTCACCAAAAGTGACTAGGACATAAGCGTGTTTGAAATGGTCTTGTCCACAGGTTAAACCGCAAGCTGTAGGTGAAGATATGTCAGTGAACGGAAGGGAGTCCCCTTCTTTGTTCGGGAGTCTGCTAGCTGCTGCCTGCTTGCTGCTTTCTCCCCGAATTCGGCCGATCCGCTCCTCCTGTGACGTCACCAGCTTGTGCTTCTCAGCTACGGTGTCTCTGTGATGCCAAAAGACCTGCTATGCGTTTTGAAACTCCAAATAGTGTCCTAGTCACTTTTGGTGAGTAGGTTTCCAATTTTACACCCAAGAGGAGCAAAATTCAAGTCATCTGGTTCTAAAGGCACAGATAGTACTTTTTTAGTATAATTCATTGCATTTTTAAAGTGTTATCATTGCATTTTTAAGTGTTATCATTGCATTTTATTGTATTTTATTTGTAATAAATTTTGCTTCCTTATATATTCTAGTTGTCCCTGGGTAATGCACTATTGCAGTGTGTATGCTTGTTTTTTCTTTTTTCTCTGAGGGAATCCGTCCAGAAAGGAACTTTTGTCTACAACTACATCCAAACCATTCCTCAGCGCCACAGGAAGTGACTTTCCACCACAAATACCAAATCTGGGAAGAAGATTCCAGATTCACTTCTTCGGGCAGCTCCAGGACTATCTTCAGACTTTTCATCACAGGTTTTTGTGTATTAGTGTTTGCATAAGCGCTTTTTGTACACCTTTATTTTCACCAGGTAGTGTCTCACCCCTCATGAGTGAGACTAGTTGAACCCAGCAAACTGCCAGAGCTCTGGCAGGTAATGTGGCCCTCCCTTAGGGGAGAGGTGTGGGCGACTATTCCCCTTACTACATCAGGGAGTAAGGGAAGAGCAAGGACAGCTTCTAGGGCCCTGACTAGGAGTGGGGTCCAGGGACTTCCTTTGGGTTGACAACCTACTATAAGCGGCTAAAGACCGTCCGCAATGATGGGCAGTCGGCCAGTGTCGGTTATAATAAAGGATGTCAAAGATAAACAATGCTTCTGTCCTGATTGTAGAGTCATTCGGGAAGAAGGTGCACACAGAGGTTCTCTTGCAGAGACTCCTCCCTACTTCGCTGGGGGTCTTGAAGAGATGGAGGCGCTGTACCAACAGTGAGCATGACTCAGCTATACCTCACGAGCCAGTCCTGATGAAATTCTCCATACCTTGCGGGAGACTCAGGAGTCCTGTAAGCCAGCAGGTGCACCACACTACACCACATGTAACATGGGTCAGTTTCCACAGGAGGGAGTCAATATGAGATTGAGCCAGGGAAACTCCGTTACACTTGGATAGAGGGGGAGGGGAATGAAAAAGATAACAAACTAAATAGGATAGATGAGGAAACAAGGGGTTATGGAGGTAGAATGGGGGCAAGTGCGAGTTTGACAAGCAGTGAGACACCCATAGTAAATACAGATAATTCTAGAAAACTTCTAAAAAGTAAACTCAATTGGCGCAGAAAGGCAGGAGCAGAAAAGGTTATAGTACAGACTGAAAAAAAATGTAAATGCATGCTTGCTAATACAAGAAGCCTGACAGGTAAAATGGGGGAGCATGAAATAATAGCTGCAAGGGAGAAGCATGATATCATAGGCATTACTGAAACATGGGATGAAACCCATGACTGGGCAGTTAATTTAGAGGGTTATTCCCTTTTTCGGAAGGATTTAGCAAATAGAAGGGGAGGTGGAGTATGCTTATATGTTAAACCGGATCTAAAACCTATTGTAAGGGAAGATGTTTATGAAGGGAATGATGAAAATGTAGAGACCTTATGGATAGAAATTAGCAGTGGAGGTAAAAGTACAAAGAAAATGTTTGTAGGGATATGCTATAAGCCACCAAATATCTGTGAGATTGAGGAAGCTAAAATACTTTTGCAAATGGAGAAGGCATCAAAACTAGTTCATGTTTGCATAATGGGTGATTTTAATTATCCAGACTAAGGGGGCTATGCACTAAGCTCAATGGCTTTGCGTTCTGATTTGGCCAAAAAACAGGTTCGTTAAAAAGTGAAGCCGGGGACGCGATGCACTAAGGCCGTGAGGCCATTTTTTAACGTACCTGCTCAAAATAGCTCAAAACAGCCACAGCGTACGTGATGCTTTTTTTCCCCCTGCTAGCGTTCTTAACCTTTACGTACGCTAGCTGATAGAAAAAAAAGCTGCTTGTAACATTTGCATGGAGATTTGCCATCTCCATGCAAGGCTGTTACAGGCGATCGTACACCAAATAAAAACATTTTAATAATAGTATACATGAGCAGGGGGTGTCCGGAGCTGAACCGCATTGGTTTCAGGTCAGAGGACCCACTACTTCAGGAGATATAGGCCCCGTTATGGGGTGCCGGTATCCCCTGCAGTTTAAAGCTCCCGCGTCACGTGACCGGGTTATTTACATTCTGCAGGGGATATCGGCACCCCATAAAGGGGCCTGTATCTCCTGAACTAGGGGGTCTTCGGACCTGAAACCAATGCGGTTCAGCTCAGGAGACCCCCTGCACATCTACACTAGTATTAAAACACACATAGCAATAAACAATAATTCATTACCGTAGCGGCTATACGCTATGGTAATGAAGCTGCTTTAATGTATTTTTAATAATAGTGTGCAAGAGCAGGGGGTCCCCTGAGCTGAACCGCATTGATTTCTGCCTCAGAGACCCCCCTGCTTCCCGAGTTAAAGGTCCCGGTATGGGGCATCGGAGGCCAATGTCGCCGCCATCTTTATAGCGTCCAAGACGCGACGTGGGCTCTATAAAGATGGCGTCCGCACTGGCACCGATGCCCCAAACCGGGGCCTGTAACTCGGGAAGCAGGGGGTCTCTGAGGCAGAAATCAATGCGGTTCAGCTCAGAGGACCCCCTGCTCCCGCACATTATTAATAAAAATACATTAATGCAGCTTCATTACCTTAGCGGATAGCCGCTAAGGCAATGAAGGGGTTGAGGCACATTAGCATGTTTATTGGGGACAATTGCCCCCAATAAACAACACACATCCCCGCCGCCCCCTAACACATACAGTACTGTAATGGCCAAAATGACTATTATCCACATATGGATAATAATGCATTTGCCCATTTTAAATACATATAAATTACAATAAATACAGTCAAAACATTTTACACTTACGTTTTACAGGCACCCACGATGAAGGTCGTCTTCATCCTCATCTTCATTCTGCCCATGCCCCCTCCGGTGCTGCAAAACATGCACAACAATCAAAATAGCCAATGTAATGTCCCCTAACCCCTTAATCACCATAGCGGTTATTAACCGCTACAGTAATTAAGGGGTTAACCCACCCTCACCCACCACTCGGGAGGCCTACATACCCTCCCCCATTAACCCCCCACCCCATGAGGCCTAACCACCCTCACCCACTACCCACAAGGGAGGCCTACCCACATACCCTTGGGGCCAATCCACCCTCCCCCCCCCCAACACATACAGTACAATAATGTGCAAAATAACTATTATCCAGATATGGATAATATATTATTTCAACAACAATTATTTCAAACAATTCTAATTTAAAGTAACCACCATCATTCTAATCTAACTACCAGAAAGAAGCCATTACCTAAATACTGTGGCAGGATGACCGTGGTAAGTGAGGAGACAACACGTCTTTTCCGGTGAAATAATGCTGTTGGGTTTATTTGTCCAAAAACGGTAACGAAACAATGGGTACACTGTCCCTTTAAAATTGAAATGAAACCAAAACCTAACCCCGGTCGGGGTACTAGCTAAACAAAAGTGCAGGCTAACTATCTGGCTGGCTAGCTAACCAATTCCAGCCCAATAAAGTACAGCAAACGCAGTTGGCTCCTTACCTGGGAGCTTTATTCTTCCCTCTTGGGACAGGATCGCTTTGGGCACCTTGTGTCTGTCTTAACACTTCTCTGTCTTCCCTCTATGCCTCAGAGAGAGAGAGACTGCCGCCCCAGAGGCATTTCCTCGTCCTGTTTTTAAATCAGGTAAAGGAGCTTTATTCAAATCACCTGTGGTCTGCTTGACAAGCTGAGTTAACCCCTCGTTTACTGGATAGCATGCATACTGCCATCTCCTATTCACATACACGGAGTCAATGACCCTGTCACAATACAAATTACATTATTCACAACAATGACAAAATAAAGCTGATAAATACATTATCCATACATGAAAAGAACCTAAACATGAGCCAAACAATCAATTATTATCCCTGTATGTCTATCCATACAGATAGATAAACATAACATACAGGGGCAATAATAGAGCATAAAATACAAAGCATTTACATACAAAAATCACATACAATACACCCATTCAGTGTCCGTGAATGTATTATATACATAGCTAAATTCACAGGCATTAAATGGGACTGAAAAAATACAAGACATGAATCAAAAAATCATAAAAACCTGTAAAAGTAAAAATAATAAACTTTTCTTTTGTTTACTCACCATTAGATGTCCACTCACCGAAATCCAAGCGACCCGGAAGCACAGGAACCAATCCACAGGTAACCATAAAATAAAAAACCATAACAAATCCACGTCTGTGTCGTCTTTCTTCTTTGGTGTCTTCTTCTGTCTTCTTCCGTCTTCTTCCATCTTCTTTTTACGCCACGCCCTTCTTCTCTTCTTAGGAGGGGAGATATTCCCTCCTCGGTGACTAGCTTCAAAATGAGGCGACATAGGCTTTTATAGGCCTATGACGTCACATTTTGGTCAAATGTTTCACACGGTCCTGATTGGGCCGTGAAAAACGTGATTTGGCCGAGCAAAAAAAAATGATGACGTCATTTAAAGGCAATGAAAGCACAGCCAATCAGAATGGCTTTGCTTGAATTGCCTTTAAGATGACATCATTAAAAGAAACATGGCCGGCCTCACATGGTACGGTAGCCAATTAGAGCTTGGGAAATACATGGATACAGAAAGAAAGGGGGAGCACAGGTAGAGGGATAATATTGTAATGTATAATATTGTAATATATAAAACCTCTAATAAAAGGTGATGGGAATAATAAAAAATGGAAACACACTTACACGGCCTTGTGTAAATGCTCTCGCTTTCGTAGATGGGGCAAAATTGAGGCCTCTAGCTATCAAGCTTTGTTGAGTTTCGGTGAGTGTGGTTTTGCTAATATTAAACACTCCCCTTACCTCATTTGTTTCTTTTTGTTGCTTCCTTCGGCCCTTTTTTCCTCTCTTTCTCTTTTCCCTTGATGTCTCTCCTCTGTATTGACATTCGCCAGAGGGTCGAACTGATTTTTGATTAGTGTGTGGTGCGGAGGGCTTTGTTCTAAAAAAGCTACCGTGCTATTTTGTTTAGTTCTCTCCCAGACTAGGCTTCTGATTGGGGATCTACTAGCGTATCTTCTATTTTCTGTTTCCCTGTCTTTTGGTCTTAACCTTTCTTTTCTATCCCTATATTCCTCCCTCTCATCTCTCCAATCTGGTACATCTCTTCAGTCCTCTCTATCTCTTATGTAATCCCTTTCATGGTGGGTTCTCCGTTCCCCATCTCTCTGCCTCTCCTGGCTGTGATAATCCCTCATTTGATGATGATATCTATCTCTATACTCTATTCTCCTATACCCACCTCTAGAATAATAGGGTCTCCCTTGATGATAAGGTCTGTAGTGGTGGGACATGGTTCTGTCTTGATGTTTCTTTTCTCTTGTTCCCTTACTGGTGTCTGTATTTTCTTCTTTATCTTTTCTATTTATTGGAGGGATAGGGGGAGGTGGTGGGGGTGGTATTGAAGGGAGAGTCGGAGTGTTCTCTTGTTTAGCTTTCTTTTTATAAGTATCTTTAGAGTGTATTCTATATCTCCCTGGTGTGTGAGTACTATCATCCCTTTTTGTATCATAGTTTTTGTTATTGGAACCACTTTTATCCCACCTTTTATTTAAGCCTTCTTCGTAATCTTCCTTATCCCTTTGGAATTTAATATTTTTGCTGATTTCTAGACTTTTCTCTAAAGCGTCTATCTCGTCTGACAATTTTTTGTTTCTGTCTAGGAATATTTGGTGTTCCATTAAAGGCTCTAATTTTAATTTTATCGCGTTTACCTCTTCATCTATTTTTCCCAAGGTATGTTTATGGTGTTCAATTAAAAGTTTCATTAGATCCCTTCCACATGTGTCCAGTATGTTTTCCCATGAGACTGTATATTCTATTTCTTCCAGGTCGAAGGACGTTTTTTTACTTGTCCTGAGACCCATAGGGATCCTATTTACCCGTAAATACTCCTCTAGATAGGCCATATCTAAGATTTTTCTTGTTTCTCTCTTAAGAAGTTTATCTAATAGGTCAAATTCTTCGTTTATAATATCCTTATCTTCTTTTATCTCAGTATTTTTCATCCTGCTTTCTATATTTTTTCCCCTTTGTAACAGTTTCAAGGTTGTAAACCATTTATTATATTTATCCCATTTAATATTTTCTTAGGAGGGAGCGCCCAGGTTTTCTCTGTCCTATTGTCCCAATATCCTACCACCTGAGGCAGCACCCATCAGTATATGTGTTAAAACCATATACAAAGAGGTTTAAATAAGAATCTTTTTATTTATACACATATTACTATACAGTCACCCATTAACCCTATTAATATGGAAATGGAGACAACAGAAATCACCATTAATATATTTGAGAAAAGACTCCAAAGGGGAAAAAATATAGAAAGCAGGATGAAAAATACTGAGATAAAAGAAGATAAGGATATTATAAACAAAGAATTTGACCTATTAGATAAACTTCTTAAGAGAGAAACAAGAAAAATCTTAGATATGGCCTATCTAGAGGAGTATTTACGGGTAAATAGGATCCCTAGGGGTCTCAGGACAAGTAAAAAACTGTCCTTCGACCTGGAAGAAATAGAATATACAGTCTCATAGGAAAACATACTGGACACATGTGGAAGGGATCTAATGAAACTTTTAATTGAACACCATAAACATACCTTGGGAAAAATAGATGAAGAGATAAACGCGATAAAATTAAAATTAGAGCCTTTAATGGAACACCAAATATTCCTAGACAGAAACAAAAAATTGTCAGACGAGATAGACGCTTTAGAGAAAAGTCTAGAAATCAGCAAAAATATTAAATTCCAAAGGGATAAGGAAGATTACGAAGAAGGCTTAAATAAAAGGTGGGATAAAAGTGGTTCCAATAACAAAAACTATGATACAAAATGGGATGATAGTACTCACACACCAGGGAGATATAGAACACACTCTAAAGATACTTATAAAAAGAAAGCTAAACAAGAGAACACTCCGACTCTCCCTTCAATACCACCCCCACCACCTCCCCCTATCTCTCCAATAAATAGAAAAGATAAAGAAGAAAATACAGACACCAGTAAGGGAACAAGAGAAAAGAAACATCAAGACAGAACCATGTCCCACCACTACAGACCTTATCATCAAGGGAGACCCTATTATTCTAGAGGAGGGGATAGGAGAATAGAGTATAGAGATAGATATCATCATCAAAGGAGGGATTATCACAGCCAGGAGAGGCAGAGAGATGGGGAACGAAGAACCCACCATGAAAGGGATTACATAAGAGATAGAGAGGACAGAAGAGATGTACCAGATTGGAGAGACGAGAAGGAGGAATATAGGGATAGAAAAGAAAGGTCAAGACCAAAAGACAGGGAAACAGAAAATAGAAGATACGCTAGTAGATCCCCAATCAGAAGCCCAGTCTGGGAGAGAACTAAACAAAATAGCACGGTAGCTTTTTTAGAACAAAGCCCTCCGCACCACACACTAATCAAAAATCAGTTCGACCCTCTGGCGAATGTCAATACAGAGGAGAGACATCAAGGGAAAAGAGAAAGAGAGGAAAAAGGGGCCGAAGGAAGCAACAAAAAGAAACAAATGAGGTAAGGGGAGTGTTTAATATTAGCAAAACCACACTCACCGAAACTCAACAAAGCTTGATAGCTAGAGGCCTCAATTTTGCCCCATCTACGAAAGCGAGAGCATTTACACAAGGCCGTGTAAGTGTGTTTCCATTTTTTATTATTCCCATCACCTTTTATTAGAGGTTTTATATATTACAATATTATACATTACAATATTATCCCTCTACCTGTGCTCCCCCTTTCTTTCTGTGTCCCTGTACTAACAAGGATCCTGGATAGATCCTATTGGGGTCAGAGCCATAGGAGAGACGACGACACTGAGGGGACCCTTGTATTACAGTTTCAAGGTTGTAAACCATTTATTATATTTATCCCATTTAATATTTTCTTCGGAGGGAGCGCCCGGGTTTTCTCTGTCCTATCGTGGGAAATACATCCCAACTCTGATTGGCTCTAGTACCATGTGACAGGCTTTCAAAGACGTCACATCCGTTCTCCTTCAAGCCTCTTGTCCGGCCTCACATGGTCTACTAGAG
Organism: Ascaphus truei; assembly: GCF_040206685.1. Classification (NCBI taxonomy): domain Eukaryota; kingdom Metazoa; phylum Chordata; class Amphibia; order Anura; family Ascaphidae; genus Ascaphus; species Ascaphus truei. The sequence continues at coordinate 255,202,262 of NC_134483.1, forward strand.
CCAATCAGAGATGGGATGTATTTCCCACGCTCTGATTGGCTACCGTATCATGTGAGACCGGCCATGCTTCTTTTAATGACGTCATCTTAGAGGCAATTGAAGCAACGCCATTCTGATTGGCTGTGCTTTCATTGCCTTTAAATGACGTCATCATTTTGTTTTTTGCTCGGCCAAATCACATGTTTTTCATGGCCCAATCAGGACCGTGTGAAACATTTGACCAAAATGTGACGTCATAGGCCTATAAAAGCCTATGTCGCCTCATTTTGAAGCTAGTCGCCGAGGCGGGAACATCTCCCCTCCTAATGAGAGAAGAAGGGCGCGGCGTAAGAAGATGGAAGAAGACCCCAAAGAAGACACAGACGTGGATTTGTTATGTTTTTTTATTTTATGGCTTACCTGTGGATTGGTTCCTGTGCTTCCGGGTTGCTTGGATTTCGGCGAGTGGACATCTAACGGTGAGTAAACAAAAGAAAAGTTTATTATTTTTACTTTTACAGGTTTTTATGATTTTTGATTCATGTCTTTTATTTTTTCAGTCTCATTTAATGCCTGTGAATGTAGCTATGTATATAATACATTCACGGACACTGAATGGGTGTATTGTATGTGATTTTTGTATGTAAATGCTTTGTATTTTATGCTCTATTATTGCCCCTGTATGTTATGTTTATCTATCTGTATGGATAGACATACAGGGATAATAATTGATTGTTTGGCTCATGTTTAGGTTCTTTTCATGTATGGATAATGTATTTATCAGCTTTATTTTGTCATTGTTGTGAATAATGTAATTTGTATTTAGGTAATGGCTTCTTTCTGGTAGTTAGATTAGAATGATGGTGGTTACTTTAAATTAGAATTGTTTTGGCAATGGTTTGGCTTTAGGAATTGAATAGGGAATTGTATAATTGATTTGTATTGTATTTTAATTGTTTGAGGAAATGGATTAATTGATTCATGCTAATTGTATTGATGTTGGTTAGTTTCTAATTGATTTGATGGCATTGGTGGTTAGGGGACATTGTTCATAGTGTATTTTATTGTTACATATATTTTGCATAGTGTTACATGATGCACAGATTAATTGCATCATGTACACACTCAATGCAATTGTGTGACATTTCATATACATTTGTGGAGCTGCTGATTTGTTGGCTTATATTTGCAATAGATGCTAGATTTATTTTAACATGCAATGTGGTGATTTTAAGATTAAAAATTCATGTTTTGATTTATGCATGTTTTATGTGTTTCATAATGGGAAAATAATATATTATCCATATCTGTATAATTGTTATTTTGCACATTATTGTACTGTATGTGTTGGGGGGGGGGGGAGGGTGTATTGGCCCCAAGGGTATGTGGGTAGGCCTCCCTTGTGGGTAGTGGGTGAGGGTGGTTAGGCCTCACGGGGTGGGGGGTTAGTGGGGGAGGGTATGTAGGCCTCCCGAGTGGTGGGTGAGGATGGGTTAACCCCATAATGACTGTAGCGGTTAATAACCGCTATGGTGATTAAGGGGTTAGGGGACATTACATTGGCTATTGTGCATGTTTTGCAGCACCGGAGGGGCATGGGCAGAATGAAGATGAGGATGAAGACGGCCTTCAATCGTGGGTGCCTGTAAAAGGTAAATGTAATATGTTTTGACTGTATTTATTTAATGTTATATGTATTTAAAATGGCCAAATGCATTATTATCCATATGTGGATAATAGTAATTTTGGCCATTACTGTATAGTATGTGTTAGGGGGGTGTATTTAGTTATAATTCTTGTTTATTATTTTTGGAGGTGCAACATTGGTACCGCAGGCCCGCGGGTACCCCGGGACGGCCGCGGGGACCCCCGGACTCCCGCAGGGACCCTCGCACTCCCGCGGGGACCCCCGCTTGGTGAGCCGGGGACCCCCGGAGCCCCGCGGTGTCAGCCGGGGACACCCGCCAGCCTGCTGTATGGGTTTTGCGCATGCAAAGATGAAAAGCAAGAAGTCCAGATTTCTTTGCGTCTACTCTGACCTGACATGTTCTGATCAACGCAACTTACGCATACGCTAAGGTTGCGTTGCTTAGTGCATCCCGCTTAAGGGCAGAATTTCACGCAAATAGGGTTGCAACGAGCAAAGTTGGACTTAGAAAAAATTCCAGAAAAAAGTCATTTTTTGAGCGCAAAGTGCCTGTTTGCATTGCTTAGTGCATCGGGTTCAGCGCAAAAGCACGTTCTAAGAGCACTTTGCGCTCTAAAAGTGACTTTAGGGAGCTTAGTGCATAGCCCCCATAGACTAAGGCAATGAGATTAGCATTACAACAAAAGGAAACCGTTTTTTGGGGTGCTTAAAGACAATTATATGACCCAAATTATTGAGCAACCAACCTGGAGAGGAGCAATACTGGATTTGGTAATATCAAACAATGTAGAAGTAATAACAAATGTTCAAGTCCTGGAACATTTGGGTAACAATGATCATAACATGGTCTCATTTGAAATAAATGATCAAAAAACAGGTTACGTGGGTTCAACAAAGACCTTAAACTTTAGAAAGGCAGATTTTAATAAACTGAGGACTAATCTACAAGTTCCTCTCTGTGCATGACTTCTTTCTCTCTCACTCTCTGCTCCTATTTGCTATAACTGAGACCTGGCTCACTCAGTCTGACTCTGCTCTGGAAGCTGCCCTCTCCTATGGCGGCCTTTCCTTCTCCCACACTCCGCGCACTGATGGCAGGGGTGGAGGCGTGGGGCTCCTGCTCTCCTCTCTCTGCCGTTACCTAACCCTTCCTATTCCTCCCTCTCTTGCTTTTCCCTCCTTTGAGGCTCACACTGTCCAGATTTTCTCTCCTCTCCCTGTTCATGTGGCGGTCATCTATCGCCCATCTACAAGCAGAAAAAATGAAGAGTAAACTCCTGAGTTCCAATGCTACACAGTCATATAATAATGATATGCAATCTCTGTCCAGGTGTAACTAGGAGTGGAGTCTCCAGCAGGTATAAATTAGAAAGAGTATAAGGTAAGGTAAGGTAGGGGTTGATATGTAGATATATAACACAAACCAGTCGGGGGTTATTGAGCAAATGTGGACCAGGGGCACAGGAAAATGTGACCACCGTAACATATGCTGTGACCCTTAAAATGTCCCAATAATGCTAACCTTACCCGACTGGTATCCGGACCAACCCCTGAAGCCAAACAGTATGCTGAAATGGTGTCCCGTGTATGAACCATGCACGGCTGCCGGGTACACGATACTGTAGATCCCACGTGTGTGGCGTACTTGCCTGACACACCGGTAGAAGGTATCGCTGCACCGCTGACTGGCTTACAAGCCCTCCCCTCCGCTCACCGATGTAGTTGGAATAGGAGCTGCGTCTCTGTAACCAGCCGCGCCAATCTGGGGACCCACGTGATGGTGCGTCAGCACGCACGGATCGTCCTCGAGCCGCATCCGGAAGGCAATCAGCTGTATGGAGACCGGGGAGCCTGTGTGCGATGCCTTGCAGCGTGTGTCAGCTGGACGCCGCCTCCTTCGTAGGATAGAAAGAGTTGCCTGCTACTGATGGAGACTCCTGTGTGCTCCGTTCGTGAAAAGTTGCATAGGAGGTAGAAGGGAAAGAACGGTCACTACTTCCCAGTGAACCAAACAAGTAGTTTGTTGAATAAAAAGTTCTTTATTTCAAAAAGCTGAGCATCATGCAAACACTCTGACGCGTTTCATCCCTTAGAAGGGACTTTATAAAGTCCCTTCTAAGGGATGAAACGCGTCAGAGTGTTTGCATGATGCTCAGCTTTTTGAAATAAAGAACTTTTTATTCAACAAACTACTTGTTTGGTTCACTGGGAAGTAGTGACCGTTCTTTCCCTTCTACCTCCTATCGCCCATCTACCTCTACTCATCCCCCTTCTACCTTTCTCTCTCACTTTGAATCCTGGCTCTCTTTCTTCCTCTCCTCAGACTCCCCTGTTCTTCTCCTTGGGGACTTCAATTGCCACCTTGATGACCCCTCTCTCCCTTGGGCTTCCCGCTTTCTTTCTCTAACCTCTTCTTTTGGCCTTCAACAGTGGACTGCAGCCAGCACCCACAAGGATGGCCACTACTTAGACCTGGTTTTCAGTAAGAACTTCTCTCTCTCCGATTTCTCCATTTCCCCTTTTCCTCTATCTGACCATCATCTCATCTCATTCTCTCTATCTCGCTTCTCCCCTTCTCCACCTCCATCTACACCCCGGTTCTGCAGAAACCTGCGCTCTATTCACTTACCTTACTTTGAGTCCACTTTACGCTCCTCCCTCTCCTCTCTCAGCTCTGCTACAGACCCTGACAACCTGGTCAGGAACTACAACTCTGCCTTGTCCTCCTCTCTTGATCTACATGCCCCGCTTTCTCTCTGCCGCACTCGCCCTTCTAACCCTAGACCCTGGCTAAATTCCCACACACGCATGCTGCGTTCCTCCACTCGTTCCTCTGAACGCCTTTGGAGGAAGTCTCACACTCTTGCAGACTTCCTTCACTACAAATGTATGCTATCCTGTTTCAACTCTGCCCTCTCACAAGCTAAACAAGCCTAGTTTTCTGCACTAATCAACATGCACAAGTCTAACCCACGCCGACTGTTCTCTGTCTTTGATACTCTACTCAAACCACCCTCAGCTGCCTCTCCTTCCTCCATCTCCGCTCAGGACTTTGCTGACTATTTTAAGGAAAAGGTGGAATCCATACGTCAGAACATCCCCTCTGTTTCTTCTTCCCATCCTACACCTCTTCCTAACTCTCCTCCTGCCTTCCTTGACTCTTTTTCCACTGTCTCAGAGGAGGATGTGTCGCTGTTGATCGCCTCGTCTCCCTCTACCACTTGCCCTCTTGACCCCATTCCCTCCCATCTCCTAAAACCTCTTGCTCCTACTATAATCCCTACGCTCACACACATTTTTAACTCCTCCCTCTGCTCTGGAACCTTTCCATCCTCCTTCAAACATGCAACAGTCATACCATTACTCAAAAACAGCAACTTGACCCTACCTGTCTTTCTAACTATCGACCTGTCTTCCTCCTGCCTTTTGCCTCTAAACTCCTTGAACGTCTTGTATTCTCTCGCTTCCTCCATTTTCTCAACACCTATTCTCTCAACACCTATTCTCTCCTAGACCCTCTACAATCTGGCTTCCGCACTGCTCACTCCACGGAAACAGCCCTCACTAAAATAACTGACGACCTCCATGCTGCCAAAGACAGAGGTCATTACACTCTGCTCATATTACTCGACCTCTCTGCAGCATTTGATACTGTGGATCACCCTCTTCTCCTTCACATTCTCCATACTCTTGGTATTCGGAACATAGCTCTATCCTGGATCTCATCCTACCTCTCCCATCGTTCTTTCAGTGTCTCTTCTGCTAACACCTCCTCCTCCTCTATTGATCTCTCTGTGGGGGTACCCCAGGGCTCTGTCCTGGGACCTCTTCTCTTTTCTCTGTACACACTCTCTCTAGGTGACCTAATAACATCTTTTGGGTTTAAATATCACCTCTATGCTGACGACACACAAATATACTTTTCAACACCCGACCTTACACCTGCTATACAGACCAAAGTTTCTGAATGTCTCTCTGCTATATCATCCTGGATGGCCCTCCGTCGCCTTAAACTCAACATGGCTAAAACAGAGCTCCTCATACTTCCTCCCAAACCTGGCCCTACTACCTCCTTCCACATTACTGTTGGAACTACGATCATTCACCCAGTAGCCCAAGCACGCTGCCTAGGGGTCACACTGGACTCCTCTCTCATATTCGCCCCTCACATTCAAAACATTTCTAAAACCTGTCGCTTTTTCCTCCGCAATATAACAAAGATACGCCCTTTCCTCTGTTGCTCGACTGCTAAAACTCTAACTCAGGCCCTCATTCTCTCCCGTCTTGATTACTGTAACCTCCTGCTGTCCGGCTTTCTTGCCTCTCACCTGTCTCCCCTACAATCTATCCTAAATGCTGCTGCCAGAATCACTCTACTCTTTCCTAGATCTGTCTCAGCATCTCCCCTCCTGAAATCCCTCTCCTGGCTTCCAATCAAATCCCGCATCTCACACTCCATTCTTCTCCTCACTTTTAAAGCTTTACACTCTTCTGCCCCTCCTTACATCTCAGCCCTAATTTCTCGCTATGCACCATCCCGACTCTTGCATTCTGCTCAAGGATGTCTTCTTTCTACCCCCTCTGTATCTAAAGCCCTCTCCCGCCTTAAACATTTTTTACTGACTGCCCCACACCTCTGGAATGCCCTTCCCCTCAGTACCCGACTAGCACCCTCTCTATCCACCTTTAAGACCCACCTTAAGACACACTTGCTTAAAGAAGCATACGAATAGCACTGTGAATATTCTGAACACATGATACATAAAGCTTGGCCCCCTGCAGACGCACTTACCAGAACTCCATCCTACTGTCTCTATACGTGATCCCTACCTACCAATTAGATTGTAAGCTCCTCGGGGCAGGGACTCCTCTTCCTTAATGTTATGTTTATGTCTAAAGCACTTATTCCCATGATCTGTTATTTATATTATCTGTTATTTATTCGATTACCACATGTATTACTACTGTGAAGCGCTACTGTATGTACATTAATGGCGCTATATAAATAAAGATATACAATACAATACAATACAAGTAATACATTGGGATGATATTTTTGCAGGGAAAAATGTAGAAGATAAATGGGCAGTCTTTAAAACATTGTTAGCAAAGCACACTTATCAGTATATACCCTTGTGTAATAAGTATGAAAGAAATAAGTAAAAACCAATGTGGCTCAATAAAAAGATAGGGAAGGAAATGGCCAAGAAGAGGCAGGAGTTTAGATTCTTGAAGTCAGAAGGGACGGAAGCATCATATCAGAATTATAGGCAATGTAACACAAATTGCAAAAGGGCAATCAAATTAGCAAAAATGGATAATAAAAAAGGATTGCAATAGAAAGTAAGAACAACCCTAAAAAGTTCTTTAAGTATCTTAATAATAAAAAAAATCAGAAAAGAAACTATAGGACACTTTCAATGTGAGATGGGCAGGCAGATTATTAGGATAAGGAAAAAGCAAAGGTATTAAATTCTTTGCCTCGGTGTTTACCAGGGAAGAATCAATTTCAATTTTAGTGCCGCAGGAGAAAGCCACAACCTCCATATTAATGAACAATTGGTTAACTGAGGAAGAAGTTCATAAGCAGCTTGAAAAAATGAAAGTAAATAAGGCATCTGGCCACAATGGTATACATCCAAGAGTTCTCTATTGTATTGTATGTCTTTATTTATATAGCGCCATTAATGTACATAGCGCTTTACAATAGTAATACACCTGACAATCATATAAATAACAAATACAGATAACAGGTCATGACATTTAGAAGAGAAGTCCCTGATCCAAGGAGCTTACAATCTAATTGGTATGTTGGAGGAACGTACAGACACAATAGGAGGGCATTTTGGTAAGTGCTTCTGCAGGGGGCCAAGCTTTATGTATCATAAAGGCGTTAAGTTCAGTAATAGCCAAACCATTAGATTTAATACACAATATTGGTGTAAAGTAGATGTGGTGCCTATATTTAAAAAGGGTGCTAGATCACAACCGGGGAATTACAGACATGTAAGCCTGACTTCAATAGTGGGGAAACATTACTTTAAGGTTTAATACAGAATAATATTCAGGAATACCTAATGGAAAACAAAATTATTAGTAATAGTCGGCATGGATTTATGAAGGATAGATCATGCCAAAATAACCTTATTTGTTTCTTTGAGGAGGTAGATAGGAATTTAGACAAATGACAAACCCTTCAAAATTAGTTCTCTCTGTGATTCTGATAATTGAATGGAACTTAAATTAAAAACATTCTCAACTACCTTGTGCTCCTTTTTGGCTCCCGTTCTTTTTCTTCTCCCCCTCTTTCCTTTGAAGGTCTTCCTCTTTTGGAGCTGACTTTGGACTCCTTTTCCACTAGTGGTAGATAACGGTTCCCCATGTCCACAAAGTGGAAGGGCCCTCCCCTAAAAAAAAACTTCTGATGTATCTGTACCTGATAGTTTTCATTCCTATTTGTACTATTGTCTATAGTTCTCCTCTTATCCGGGGAGTGATGGGATTTCTGTAATCTATCATTGTCTGTTTTATCTCTTTTAGTTTGATTAATTGGGGTATAATTTGCCCTATCACGGTCATTCGAGTCCTGATGGGAATGGTAATTACCTTTCTCAGATTTTTTTCAACCTTTTTACCTTCTCTGAAGGTGTTCTGCGTCTGTTCTGTCCACTAGGTTTATGATAAGTCTTTTTAGAAGAATTATCTCTAAGTATTTCTTCTTTGATCCTGATTTTGATTCCTCCTGGCAGTTGTGCCTTTATTCCAATTCCTTTGTTCCCCCTTTAGGTAATCGTCTTCATCTCTCTTAAATTTACGTAGTTAAATATTGAGATCTTTTTCTAAAATGTCTAATTTATTTTGTAACAGTTTATCATTTTCTTTAAATTCATTTGTATCTTCTATTGAAATCAATTTCTCTTTAATAATATTGATGTCATCATCAATTTTTTTCAAGTGTGTTTTTTGTTTTTGTATTATTAAATCCACTAGCTCATGTGAACATTTATCCAACAGACTATTCCACTTCTTCAAGAATTCCTCATCCTCTAAATCGAAGGAGGGACTCTTGAGGATTCTAAGTCCCCTCGGTATTCTCCACAGCTTTTGTACCTCTCCATAAAGGTTACATCAAACCATTTTTTATAGTCCTTAATAAGTAATTTTTCTAATTTTACAAATTCAGTTTCTATAATATTGCCCACATTCTCATCTATTTCTAATTCTTCTTCTGGTGTAATATCGAAAGTGAAGGATCCAGGGCACTACGGATTTGTAGAAGAGAAATTTATTCTAGGCACACACAACGTTTCGAGCTGTACAAAGCTCTTTATCACGTGACTGGCAAAGAAACAACAAGAATGTCCAATATATATAGTCCAAACATAAGTGATTAACTCAACAACTCCCCTTCGTTACCCCATGTGATTTCCATAGTGTCCTGATTGCACTTCCGCATTGCACTTGATCAGATGACATTATAATCCTGGGTGTGCTGTATCAGCATCTCCTGATTGGTTATTCTTCCTTCTCCCATCTCCTTGTGGGTAGCCTGCTGCGTGTCAGCGTGGTTTCCTGTTTTCTTCAGGTGTCGCTCCCGTGAGGTCACATCCGACGCCATGTTCCAGAACCCAGTCCTGGCATATTTGGCTTCTCCTTGCGATTGCGCATGCACAGTGGTACTTCCGTCGTCCTGACGTGTTCGCGTGTCGCTCCCGTGACGTCATCATCAGCATCGTGTGCCCGACTCCAATCCTTGCTTCTTCTGGCCACTGCGCATGTGTGTTGACTCCGTGGGCATGAAGGGGGGGATGTAGATGCAATCGGCTGTCATGCGCAGTAGTGCTCTGCTCGTCTGATGTGGGAAGGCAGGGTTGTCAGTCACTTATCCAGCCTCAGGATAATATACATGCAAATAAGAAAATGAAAGAATGGAATCATTGATAGGCTTTTAAATGTTCCCACCACCTCTATATTATACCTAACACTATGCATACTACTAAAGCTGTAAAGATTAAAAACATTGTAGGTTAGAAACTTACTATGTAAAAAAGGAAGGAGATCTAATTCTAGCTGAGGTACCGCCGTTATCTAGGAATTGAGTCAGCAGCAGCAGTTTGAGAAACACTGTGAATAAAACATGATGGTTAATATGTGAGTATTATCTGCTATCCAAAAAACTGCTCATGGATAAAAAATCGTTAAGTCCTTTAGGGTACACTGTATCTAGGGTGAAAGTCCAAAAAGCCTCATTTTGGAGTAATGCTTTGTCTTTCTCAGCCCCTGAGATAGTCCTATTGACTTGATCTATTCCCATCAGTTTGAGAGATGCAACACTATGCTTAAATTCAGCACAGTGAGATATCAATGCAGTTTCATCCTTTCTGGCATTAATTTTACTCCGATGCTCTATAAAGTGTGTCTTGAGCATCCTGTTGGTCTTTCCAACATAAATTAAGCCACATGGGCATTTAATAATATATACAAGTGTAGCCCCTGTAAGAAAGAGCGGGCTACTTATCCTTCTCCTACTGGAGTAAGCAATGGTAAGGGAAGGCGCCAGTAGTAACCATGGGTTTTCCCCCCTCAACAAGCCCTGCTTTGAGTGATAGAGGTAGGCCCCTGACTGTGTGGAAGGCATAGACACATGGGGGGGGGGGGTCCTGCTGACATAAGGGGCAGGGCTGTATCTATTTAGTGGGCTGTCCTGTGTGTGTGTGAGTCAGTTCTGGAAGGTGTTGAGTCTGAGGAGTTCGGTGAGAGTTCTGTCTGTGGAGTTGGAGTGCCTGGCTGGACAGTCAGAATCTGGAGAGCAGTGTGTCTGTTCTGTGCAGTGAGAGAACTGTCAGCCTGAGAGTGCTGTGGGAGAGAGAGAGATGATCCTGTGAAAGCTGAGCGTTCAGCTTGTCAGTCAGTGGAGTTATGTCCGGGGAGCTGAGGAGTGACGTGCTGGTCTGAAGTGGAGTAGGACCCAGCAGAGCTAATGGCTGAACTGAGAGACCATGTGTAGAGTGAGAACGGTGCGTGGAAGAGATGCTCAGAGCCCCACCTGAGTAGAGCTGATACAGCTACAAGTGGACCAATGCCCCTCACCCTGCAGGGGGTGAGGGGGGATATCTAGCCTCACCCATAGGGCCTACCCTGGGAGGGTGGAGGCAGGGGTATTGAGGCCCCATCCAGACCATCCTGCCGGGATACAGTCTGGAGGAGAAGGAGGAAGAGACCTTGTTCATATGTGGAAGTACTGCTGCTAATGAACTGCTGCTGTGTATGACCTAAGAGACAATAAAAACATTGCTGTTTTATACAAAGAGACTGTGTGAGAGCTGGATCATTCGCCCTGGGACCAGGGTTTTCTCTGTAAGGGTCCTATCCCACATCCCTGGGACTTATGGAGATGGAGGCGCTGCACCACAACCACTAAAGAATGGAGGCATATACCCCAGAAGCCTGGCCCTGTTATCCCCCACACCAACACGGGAGACTCAGGCCCTCCTTGTTACAAGCAGGTATGCACCACCATACACATGTAGCCAGCCCTCAATACATCCTTGAGGCACGATCTGTGTCTGCGGGGGTGGGGGGGGGGGGGAACATAGGCTACATTTGGAGGCGAGCTGCTGAGATCCAGAACAGAGGTGACCAACAGAAAGCGTTCCCATAGGTATTGCACTCAACTAAACATATAACTCTGAGTGATGATATATATGTACATAGATCAAATCAAGGCATGCATAACACTGTCAGCGTTACATCAATATCTAACATGTCACGAACACAGGGATTCACTTGAACTATTATAGTTCATCATACTCCACTATGCAACACTAATCTTTAGATGCGGCTAAATTACTATTAGCCACACCATTGCCTGAACGGAGGCGGACGAGCCAATCAGACGCGTAGGCGAACATTAGAAACGCCCACTGTACCGCCCCCAGGAGGTGTAAATACATACCATAGAGGAGACATTATACACTCCTCCCCCCCAGAAGAAGCGCCACAAGGCGTGAAACGATCGTCGGGTGTCAGGCGACGCTCAGACTGATGACGTCAGCCGTTTGTTTGTTGAGTGGAGCGTGAGACGGAGGCTGAGGCATTCATGGTGTTCTCCAAGCTGCGATCCGGAAATGGGTGATATACAGCGTGCTACTGCTATACAGCATACTTATTAAAGTAATATCCCTCTACTATGAGGAGTTTACCAATGAGGGATACCTAGCTGTTATCTATTTATTCATTCTAATACACAGTGACGCTCAACTGAGAGGTCCTGAGACACAGAGGATTGTGTATAATTTGACTAATTTAGTCACCACAGCGCCGTGTGTAACCATATAGACCAATAACATAGAGTCTATAGGCAGTGTGATTTTCATTTGGCACCTCCGTGCCAGTACTGTATATACCCCCAATACAACTTATCAATACACCTCACCGTTTGCTGATCCACTCCGTTTCCACTCCCTTATGTGATTTTAGATTATTTGCAAATTAACTGTTCATTGTTCTGTGTATATACTAAGTATTAATTAAATAATTTTTTGTTTTGTATTTTACCTCCTAACACCCATATGGTTTGATTTGATTTGATCTATGTACATATATATCATCACTCAGAGTTATATGTTTAGTTGAGTGCAATACCTATGGGAACGCTTTCTGTTGGTCACCTCTGATCACATCCTATTCAATTGTTTATAGTTCCATGCACCACTTTTTACCTTGAGATTTGATTACTAAGGTGAGCAGTGTTTTTCCAATTCTCATTTTGAGATCCAGAACAGGACAGGCTTTCAGCAAGGCAGAGCAGGAAGAGTGAAGTGCTCCTTCCGTGCAAGTACTGGAGAGAGTAGGGCATGTAATACCAGGGGTAGTCAGGGGAGCGTGGATTCCCGCACAGTACGCCCTGGGTGCCCTAAGAGGGTGTTGTAGATGAGTGCTATTGCTGTCCTAGTCCCTTGAGGCAGGTAGTGTGAGGCAACTGGGGGGGTTAGCCTGTTAACTTGTCCAGGGACTATGGCCCAGGGCCCGCACTATGAGTGGCCAAAAGTAGGAGACGCCCGTACTTAGAGATATGCCCGGTACACTAGCCAGCACCCACATAAAACACACCACAGAGTACTTGTAGGTACCGTCAGCGAGTGCGGTGCACAGAGAAGGAGTTCTGCCTAGCCTGGGGTATGCCACATCATACTAGTGGGTATAATATGGAGAGAGCGTTTACTGAGCAGTTGGAGTACAGTCAGTGTCTAGGAACGAGTTATGCACTAGACACTGAGAATAGTGAACTCATACATTTGAAGGGCTCATTAAAGATGGCGGCCGTCACTACATGTGCTCCGCGGAGCAAGAAAGAGTCCAAAATGGCGACAGCATCGCCATCCACGGCCCAGCAGTTAGCAGCCGAGTTAAAATGGCGATTCCCGCCAATCCTGGAGCGCGCACGTGAATCGTGCAAAGAGACTGTGAAAGAAATGTGGAGGGAGATGTGCAGGGGTTTGGCGCCAAACCCAGATCCCCTGCAAAAGGAGCGGCGCGAAAGCCGAAAGCCCACCCACCTGTGCTGTGACTGGCCAACAGAAAAGGCCACGTCACACTGAGAGAAGGAGTGCCCCTCCTCTTGTGTCCACCAGAGGGAGGGGGCACAAGGAGAGCCAATCGGAAGCGCCCTACCCAGAGAAGGGAGGGACAGGAAGTGAGAGCGAGGAACTTCACTTCTGTCTGGCATTCGAGGAGCAAGGAGCTAACAAATTGAACTGTTCAACCCCTGCGCCAAACATGTCGGAGCTGAGCGCAACTATCTTCCAATTCCCAGGAGGCTTCCTGGTAGTGGAGGTCGAGGGCCGAGAGTACCTCCGGTGCCTGTGCGTACACTGCAGGACACCCGGACCGGCCGCAAGCACCAAAGCACGATGCCCTCAATGTGGCACGTACTATCTATGGCCTAACGAGCCATAGCCCATGCTAAAGACCCCGCGGGGTGCCTCTCCGAGAACCCTAACGGAGGTGGTGGAGACAGCGGACGAAGCTGCCCTAGTTCCCTGCACTACTTCTGATATGGGAACCAAGGGCCAGCCAACTACAGAGCCGAGCGGAGATCCGGCGGAGAAGAGCGCGACCGCAGTGGAGGTACCGGAGCGGGCCCGTTTCGTACCACTATCCACTGGCGGGGCCGCAAAAGACCCAGGTGACTCCCTTGCGGAGGATCCGATCAAGTCGTCTTCGGAGGAAGAAGATGGCGTTTCATCGGTGGCGATGCGCCTACCGGCGAACCACCCCAGCTGTAATAAAGATGGCGGTCCACTTACCGGAAAGCTGGAGCAGACGAGTCCCGACACCTCCCGACGGCGAGCGCTGGTGCGGCCTGAGGCCCGTAGAAGCCCCACATCGTGGTGACTCCCAGTGCGGCGGAGACGGCGTCGGAGGCGGACCCAGAGGAACCCGAGTACATCAGCCTGCAGCGGAGAGGTAAGGAGACTCCACCACCCCCTTACTTCCGCCAGGCGAAGACGGAACCTGCAGAGGACGAGAAGGAGAGGCGTGCGGCCTACTTACCCGTCCGCGGACCCGATGATCCACCACCGCCTCTTCCGGTCCTCGACACACTTCCGGTGCGGGACCACGGAGCGGATGGGGATTCCGCGAGTGGCAGCGATGACATCACTTCCGGGTCCGACTGGAAGAGAGGCCCGGGACCGTTGTTCTCTTCGAGGAGAGCAGCAATGGCCGCTGCCATGTCCACCCTGCGTAGCCAATGTCCTTCCAGAGGATCGCGGGGCTCAGCAGAGAGGGCCAGCAAGAAACTGCCCACTGGTCGCGGGATTACCCGCTTGCTGGACATGGAACTGGACATTGCCCCAGCCCCAGTCCCTAGCACCCCGGCCACCGCCCCTGCCCCGTCACGAGTATTACCACCGTGACCTAGCGGGGATAAGTCAATAAAATACCCCAAGTACTCCAAGGACTTGCGTGATTGGAAGTTACGTGATGAAGGATCTGATGGGGAGATACCGTATGCAAAAGTAATTCGTATACCTAAAGCTGTACCATTTTCTCCTGTATCTAGAGGGAGGGCCCGAGGGTCCCATACTACTGATGAGGTTGGGACTGCAAGCACGATGGTTTCCAAAATGAACCCTACTAGGTACTTCAACGCCAAAGGGAGAAGAGATTGCTCGCGCTCTACAGAGGCGGGTACGTTCGGTGTCTCATCACAAGCGGAGTCAGAGGTAGATACTGGTAGTCCCTTAGAGTACGAGCACCGTGACAAGTGGTGGGCACCCCTGTTCACTGGGTACCACGCAGGTATGGACCGCACCAGGTTCCTGTTGATCAAGAACAACATAGTTGACCATTGGTGGGCGGTAGGTGTCTTTACTCCCCAAGAGGTAGTGTATGAGTTAGAGCACTGTTTTCAAGAGATAGAGCAAGGGATCAACATGCCTAAGGGGTCTAGCATTTTGTATGACGATATTGCCCCAGTAGAGCTAGAGTTTTGGGTACTGCCAAGCAGGATGGGTCCCAAGAAACTGCCTAAGTTGAGCAAGGCTGACAGAGCCATAGTGTTCAGGTTTAGACAGTCCCATGGGTATGAATACCCTTATGTGCCTGAACCCATAATGAGAGAGATTGAAGAGAACCGAGACAGTTGGCTCCGAGCGGCCGTACAGGAATATTTAAGAACCAAGTTTGGTAAGGCGGGTTACCATAATGAAGACCGTATCAGTGAGGTGGTCCGGGCTTGGTGTGTGGGGAGGTGCATATACATGCACAGCGTGATATACCGGCCAGAGTCTGGGTCGGTACAGCCTTATTATATAACGGTCATTGACCATAATGGGAGGAAGGTGCGAAAGCCTGACCCAAAGCACTATCATTAGAGATCTCCCCGTTGGGAGTGACTGTGCTGTTACTGTTACGCCACCTGGTGGTTGGCTCAAGTAAATAACCTGCCATGCAATGTTTTGTGTTTGTGTTCCCAGATTTGTTCTCCGCAGGATGGTGCTGCTAAAAGTAGGTCCAAGTGGGGACCATTGGATTCCACCTGAGGGAGAGTGTAGCCCCTGTAAGAAAGAGCGGGCTACTTATCCTTCTCCTACTGGAGTAAGCCCTGGTAAGGGCAGGCGCCAGTAGTGACCATGGGTTTTCCCCCCTCACCAAGCACTGCTTTGAGTGATAGAGGTAGGCCCCTGACTGTGTGGAAAGCATAGACACAGGGGGGGGGGGGGGGAAGGGTCCTGCAGACATCATAAGGGGCAGGGCTGTATCTATTTAGTGGGCTGTCCTGTGTGTGTGTGAGTCAGTTCTGGAAGGTGTTGAGTCTGAGGAGTTCGGTGAGAGTTCTGTCTGTGGAGTTGGAGTGCCTGGCTGGACAGTCAGAATCTGGAGAGCAATGTGTCTGTTCTGTGCAGTGAGAGAACCGTCAGCCTGAGAGTGCTGTGGGAGAGAGATGATCCTGTGAAAGCTGAGCGTTCAGCTTGTCAGTCTGTGGAGTTATGTCCGGGGAGCTGAGGAGTGACGTGCTGGTCTGAAGTGGAATAGGACCCAGCAGAGCTAATGGCTGAACTGAGAGACCACGTGTAGAGTGAGAACGGTGCGTGGAAGAGATGCTCAGAGCCCCACCTGAGTAGAGCTGATACAGCTACAAGTGGACCAATGCCCCTCACCCTGCAGGGGGTGAGGGAGGATATCTAGCCTCACCCATAGGGCCTACCCTGGGAGGGTGGAGGCAGGGGTATTGAGGCCCCATCCAGACCATCCTGCCGGGATACAGTCTGGAGGAGAAGGAGGAAGAGACCTTGTTCATATGTGGAAGTACTGCTGTTAATGAACTGCTGCTGTGTATGACCTAAGAGACAATAAAGACATTGCTGTTTTATACAAAGAGACTGTGTGAGAGCTGGATCATTCGCCCTGGGACCAGGGTTTTCTCTGTAAGGGTCCTATCCCACATCCCTGGGACTTATGGAGATGGAGGCGCTGCACCACAACCACTAAAGAATGGAGGCATATACCCCAGAAGCCTGGCCCTGTTATCCCCCACACCAACGCAGGAGACTCAGGCCCTCCTGTTACAAGCAGGTATGCACCACCATACACATGTAGCCAGCCCTCAATAAACCCTAGAGGCACGATCTGTGTCTGGGGGGGGGGGGGACATGGGCTACACAATATTGATGGAAGTGCATGTTATTCTATTTTTGATTTTATATTTATGTCCGCTCCTTGGATGAGAAAATTCGCTCCCTGTGTTCAGACTATTACAGACACTGCATCCGTAGCATTTAAAACGTTGTGTGTGCCTAGAATAAATTTCTCTTCTACAAATCCTTAGTGCCCTGGATCCTACAATGTGTTCATATACTTTGAAATTACACCAGACAGGTTTTTTTCCCTGAACCACGGAGCACCGGTACCGCTAATCGCAAGTATATTGCTTATATTATACATTTTTAGGTGTGCACACATAACTCTTTATTGGTAATATCGAAAGTAACATTTCTCAAAATTATTTTCTAGAAAACATTGGTGGTACTAATAATAGTCTCCATAATTAATTATCTCTAAGTGTGTAACCCAATCACCAGAAAACAAGTGCAACATACATGTGAAGGTGATCAAATAAGGCGCAAAAAACAACAGAGTGATCACTATTCTTAAAGTGATGGTATATTTAAACCTGTAAAATACAGGGATGTGAATAAAATATATTATAACTTGTGCAAATACAAATATATAAAAGTTGAAACTCCCTGCTCAAACCCTCTGGTGGGGCCTGTCTTCACTGGTCCCAAACGTAGGAATATTTTCTCACAATCCAAGGGGAGCATATAAAAAAGGAGAGACAACAACTGTAAATATATTCTCTACTGCATACACAATCCTGCAATGACAATCCCTAGGATACAGGGGTCTCGTACTGGATTTGAACATTATCATAATCCACTAAAGGTATCGGGACACTGGTGGTTGTAGTTCTAGAGTTATATGTTACAGTTGGGGGACCGGGAATAGGGGCATTAATGTTCAGTGAAGCGTACGTGTGATTAACTGACTTAACAGAAGGCATAATCATTTTACATAAAGATGAACACATTAATTTGCAGCATGAAATAATAACAACTAATACTACAAACATGCAAACGATAAATATCAGTCCCATAATAATTTTCTTTCCCAACTCTCCAATCCATGCGCCTATCCCAAAAGTCCAGTGAAACTGATTGACTCTCTCAGTAATGCCTGCAACAAGACTTCTGATATTTGACATATGATTCTGCACAGACTTTGAATGATCAGATAGATTAAAACAGCACATTCCCTCAAAATCTCGACATCCATGCTCATGTTAAAGCAAAAGAAAATCAATTGCTGCACGATTTTCTAAAATTGCTTTGCGTGTACCTTGCAAATCTATCATCAGTTCTTCTAGGACCTGGGAGGTACCATTTAACCCCTTGGCTACAGCACATGCTAGCTTCTTTATAGTTTTTGCTGAATACACAGCCAATCCAGGTACTCCGACAAGGGAGACTGCTAGACTTAGAATTTCAGCATCTGATAATAAAAACACATGTGAATTACATTCTTCAGTGACTGAAGCAGTGGATCGTTTTAACTTGGGTTTGATGTGGGCCAGGTTCTACAGAGAACATCATTATCCCTAACCTGGTGAGAGTACATGGTCCCCCGGAGATGTTTCCTGGTATATATGTGTATGTAGTTGTAACCCTTATTCCCCCCCCCCCCCCTAGACTCATCTGACATATCTAGGGTGTGTGAGGGCGGATTACATGTACTGAGTGGAAGAGGAGGGCCTGAGTCTCCCACGGTTTTGTGGGGGATCACATGTCCAGGCTTCTGGGGTAGTAGCCTCCATGGTTTCAGTGGTGGTGCAGCGCCTCCATCCTCTGTACCTTCCCAGGGTATGGGGTAGGACTTGTATAGAAGAGTGACCCCTGGTCCCAGGGTGGATGCTCCGTAATCACACAGCAGTCGTTGGTAAAAAGGTAATGTCTCTCTTTATTGGGTCGAGCAGTGCCCGGCAGGCGTAGTGGCATGCAGCCACAACAACAGCAATGTCCCCTAAACACACGGTCCTCCACTCTGTACAGGCCTTTCCTCCTCTCCTTCCCTCCAAGCGTACACTCCGACAGGATGGACTGGCTGGGGCCTCAATACCCCACTGCCCACCTCAGAGGGTATCCTCTGGGTGGGGGATGGATTCTCCCCATCACCCGCTCATCGGGGTGAGGGGCATCGGTCCACCTGAACTCGTCTCGCTCTCCAATAGTCATAGGCCAGAGTTCTCTCTCTTGCTGCTCCCAGGACGGAGCTAGGTATACTCCTCTCACTCCCAGGACAGACTTCCAGAGTCCACTCCTCGTAGACTCCAGCATAGACAGACCTGTCACTTACAGGAATGGGCTGCTAAATAGGCTTAGCCCCACCCATTCTGATGTCAGCAGTACCTCCCCTCTGAATCGTGCCTGCAGCAGAGTCAGGGGCATGTATCTATCAATCAGAGCAGGACTTGAAGTGGGGAAAACCCATGATTACTACTGGTGCCTTTTTCTAACAGGACTTACCACAGTAGGAGGAAGATAGGTATAGCCTGTGCTGTTTACAGGGGGCTACACTGTATTACCACAGGAAAACAACCATCCCACGGGAAGTTTAACAGAATATATATGGCTTGGTGTGCTTATTGTGTGATTACAGCTCATAGTATTATTGACGTTAAAACATTTATCATCAGCTCGATTACACAATATTTGGGTCATATTGGTGGATGCTGAGGGTGTCAATTGTACTTGTTTACATTTGCCTATTTTTTCAGGATTGCATGTCATTTGATAACATATCACCCTGTGTTATATTCTGGGTCGTAATTTGTGTCATATTAGCCCAATTTTCACCAATACACTGGGGGGCAGTCACGACAGTATTCACATACAGAGAAATGCTGTCGCACATCATGATCTTCTGCCAAACTATCATTATTGCCTGTGCTAAACACTTTTAATAAAATCTCTACTGGTGTGGGTAATGCTATCAAACAGCTGGTGAGTATATCTGTTGTGCTGGTCATGTCAGATAAACAGAAATGTGACATATTCAGTACCTCAACAGCCAAATGTTTCCAGATATTAGTTTTGACTTCTGTCAGAAATGAAGCCATACTGTACGTTTGGAGCGAGTGTAATGTTTTTCTGGCAGATTGGAAAAATTAGACTGGACCTGTGGTACATGGGTTTCGCTTTCATCTTTTTCTCTGGAAAGGAGAGAAGAGATTTCACCTTCCCCAGAGAAAAAAGAGCTTTCTGGTGAACTATGGTGAGTGTAGATAACAGAGGTGCTAGTATGAGTCTTAGCAATTTTTTCTCATATATGTCATACAAAACCCATACTAATAATGTAAATATGTAAAATATTGCAATAAGGTGTATACAGGTGAGACGATTCTTCTGAAATCGTGTCCGTACTCCTTCGTGGATTTGATACGTGACGCGTGTATCCAGGTTGATGATTCTTCAGTCAGCGCGGCAGTACGGGTTACTGCTAGGATCGTGGTTGGAAGTCCGTAGGGACGCTCAGTCGTCCCTCCTTTGGCGGGAAGACGCTTGACTACCACCTTGTCTCCGGGCTGGAAAGGATGTGTCGGGTTATCTGAAGGGAGTGGAAGAGAAGAAGAAACATCACCATAGATGCCATTCAATTTCTGTATCAAGTGATAAACATAATTCTCCTGAATTTGTTCTAGGTCTCCAACTTCCTTCGGGCAATACGTACCATGAGCCCAGGGAGTTGGAAACGGCCGCCCCATTAAAATTTCAAATGGTGACAATTTGGTAGTACTATTCGGGGTCATTCTGATTTCTGACTGCGGGAAGGACATCTGGCCATCTTGAAAAGGTACCATTTGTTCCCTTACGCAGTTTATCCTTGATCGTGTGATTGGTCCTCTCTACCTGACCTGAAGATTGTGGGTGATATGGTATGTGAAACTTCCAATTTATAGCGAGAGTTTTAGCAACTCCTTGAGTCACCTGAGATGTAAAATGTGTTCCTCTGTCACTATTTGAAGTGGGCATCCCCACCGGGGAATGATTTCTTTGCACAGTATTTTTACAACGGTCTTTGAGCTTTCGTTCGTTGTGGGGAATGCTTCAACCCATTTGCTAAATTGATCTACTATTACTAGTAGGTATTTTAGCTTTCCTGCCGCTGTTGGCATTCATTTTTAAATCTACGGCAAAAATCTGTGACTGACTCATCCTCTTTTTGTTTAATGGTCATTATTAGACCCAAATTTTTCCTTGATCTGCCTTGATCAAAAAAATATTTCTGCAACAGCTCCCACAATCTGGAAACAGTACGGGGATCATTCCAGACAAACTCACCATCTCTGGGTGCAGCATGTTCGGCACCCTCATTAAGTACATCATATCTGGCACTATCACCGGGTGCATCATACATTTTACTTAAGTAAGGGTCAGCCTTAGACCAGTCAATGTCTATGTGGCCAGTTAAACAATCCAAACAAAATCTGATATCCACTCCCATAAACTGATATCGCTGACTTCTCTTTTTCAGGTATTTAATGGCACCACTGGGATTTTTAAATGGGTCAGGGCATCCTGTAGCCCATGATTCCATTAGTGTGGTGTCTACGGAGTGTATCAAAATATCCTAGCCTAAAGTCATGAAAGGAAATGCTAAATCAACCTCTGCCTGATCATCATTCTGTGTGTCTGCCTGTTCCCTTGCCAATGTTGCCTGTCGTGTCCTAGTTGATATTGGTCGTTCCTGCCTAGGAGAATTCATGTTTCTTATTTGCTCACTGAGTTTTATGGTGTCTGCTAACGTGTCTGCTAAAAGTTCTGTATATTCCCTTTTAGTAGCTGTGCGAATGTCATCCCTCCGTTTAGCTGTAGTGTTTTTTAGGTGTGTGAAAGGATGATTGAGATGTTGCGAGTACGGATCGGGTACTATGTGTGGGTGTATGTGTTACTGCAAGTGGTTCAGTAAATACTTCTTTAAATTCTTTAATTTCCTCAGTCAGTGTTCTCACAGAAGCACATAACTCTTTAACCCTTTCATTGCTAGCGTCTGCAGATGACTGAGACGTCACTGAAGCTGCCGGAGCAATATCTATAAGTAACTTAGCATCCTTATGTTTCTGTAAGGACAGTTAACGAGGGGGCGATGGTATGTCGGAATGGGAAGATGATTCCGAACTTGAGTCTTCCTCTTCAACCTCCCTTGAGACAGGGGGTGAAGCCTGTGTCGGGTTTAGGGGAATGGGAAGCTGTCTGTTTGGGCTTCCTCTAAAGGAAGGCATATCAGGCAAAGTCTCAGAGAGGACTGCCACCTCTGATTCTGTAGTATTTGTCAATTCCCTATATGTGGGTTGACATGTTTGGGGATAAAAATCATTATTATCCCACCTACATAAGGGTGCATTATGGGCTTGGGAATACACCATTGTAAGGTGCTCAGGCGGGGGTGGCCATAATGGCTCTTCAGACTTTGGGTTATTAATTTGTGTTGCCTCATCAATGTGAGGTGCCACCTTAACCCAAATGCGGCCACATAATGCCATATATTTCATGTCCCAATTGGGATCCGGCTGAAACCATAGCCATTCAGGATCACCACCCAAACATAAGCCCCGTATCATTGTCATATGGAATGGGGCAAAACTACCTTCCCTTGGAAAAGGGTTGGAAGATTGCATTTTTTCAGACCAGCCAGCCATATTATCAACAAAAGGGTCAGCATAATAATCCACAGTGCAAGCAATCACATATTCTTTAGGGGTTTCTATGTCAGGGTTATATTGTCGGTTAACGATAAGCGTAACCGTAGGTTTGGGCTTGTCAGTTTTATCATCTGTGTCAACAGTTTTCTTGTTATCCTTCTTAACATTTTTGCCTGGCTTATTATGTTTAGAATCGTATGTTTCCCTAGGGCCTCGTTTACTGTTAGAAATCCCCATCATTTACACAGTACAATTCTTCTTAACTAAAATATCTTATCTTATATAGACAAGCAAGCAAGCACAGCACAGTAAAAATATGAGCAAACAGTGTATTCTTATGCACTTCTATATTATATATATATATAAACACATGCACATTAATACAGTAATCCCCCTCCCAAATATTTTTTTCACTTTTCCACAGCCACCATAAGAGTATTTCCAGCAGATATACACAGATATCTCTCATTCCTTATCTCAGCAGGGACTGTAACCCTGGCTTCTACTTAACTCAGTTAAGGATTGTAATCCTGACTCATATGAGTCCGTAACTCATATGTTTCTATATTTTTCCTAAATCAACCAGTACAGAGGTATCTATAATAGGGCTCTGGATAAGGAGACACCAGAAGGATAATATACAGATAAAAGTATCTCGTACTTACCCAACCGTTGACGCCTTTATCCCCGCTCTCTGACCCCAAATGTAAATATATTCTCTACTGCATACGTAGGAATCTCCTCTCGTACTTAGATCGATACCCCCCGGGAGGCCTTTTTCCCACTCTTAGAGTGCCGGACAGGAAAAGAACGAGCAGCTCAGAGGAGAAGTAATTGAGTCGGACACCAATGAGCGTTGTCAAAAACCTCTCCTGTTTATTAATTGTTACAGTCAGGTTTTATAGGCGAGCGAGCGTAGAAAAAAAGCGTATACGTGAGAAACTTACTTCCCTTTATGTTTATCTAGAAAGTGACAGATGGAAAGTTACAGTTTGGGAACCTTCAATTTGCCCAGTCTAAGGGCAGTCTAGGGCGCGTCATAATTCTTGCTGTTAAGACCGTTCATAAATTTGAGCTAAGCATGGTTGGCTAGAACTTCCTGTTTCTACATTGTGAAACTATGTCTGAACATACATAGTTCAGAAGTTCAGCCACCATTAATTGGGTAAAAGGTCAGTTTAACATCTGACTAAAAAGCATAATGGCATAATGGCAGTGTTAGTATAAAATGGTTATATAGCAGACAAAATGGAGTCCCCCCTTGATACACACACTATCAACAACACACAATTCTAAGTGTAGATGTATTATGATGGTGGGCAAATATCAGGTCTGTAGCTTGCCTCTCTGTTCTGCATACTCACAAGATGGAAGTGGTTTCCTGGAACATAAGCTGTGGCAATCTGTAGTCTGAATGTCAGGACAAACTGTATCTCCCAGTGATGTCATAAGGGTGTACCTCAGTAATAAGAGATGAATAGCTCCATAGCACAGATCAATATGGTATAAAATGTTTATATATAAAGTATAAAAAAACGCAGTTACAAAAATGCAACAATAAAAAGGCACATCACACTAACGAGTGTATTAGGGAGACTACACGTCACATTGCTCACCACCCCGTCTCCACTGGACGTCCGTGTGGTCCCTGATAGAAATCCTGGGGTCAGTTCTCAGCCAGCTGATGTTACCTACTGGCCTCGCATCCTCACATCCCCCTGGAATGACATTACTATCTTGGCTTCTGTGGTGGGCTGGTGATCGGCAGCGCGTCTCCTACTTGCTCAGCTTGCTTTCATGCTCAAGGATCCTCCCACTCTACGCGTTTCGCCCAATCGAATCACGGATTCATCAGGAGTGTGCCGCCCACAACTACCCTATTGGTTAATATACCCTTATGCTAATTGCTTCATTAAAAACATACTAACGAACTGTGCTCTCTTAATGGGGAACATATATAAGCAATCAAGGAGATGAAATTGGAGATCAAATGTTAAATTGCAGATAAACATATACAATATGTTCATAAAAGAGGTTTACAAAGGGGTTTCACAAACGCAGAACATGTTCATTGTGACATATGATGTATGTAATCAACAAATGTTGCCAAAATAAACTCCCCTCATGTAATTAGCAAGTTGGATCATTCAAAAACCTATCTATGTATTATAGAAGGTCATATGTCAATACAAATGAATATTCTAAGAGGTGGACACCAAAAAGGTTACAATAAGGTGTATAAAGTGTAAAATAAATCTCACATATAGCGTTAGCTCAGGGTATTAATAAATAGTCACATATGTATAAAAGAGAACAATATTACTCATACTAATAGACAGATGAAAAAAGTAAACATAATTATGAAAAATACTTGAAGGATCCATCCTGCAACATATGCAATACAGAAAGATAAGTGGTATAATAAACAAACAGTAATCATAACAATTGTAGTGCAGCTCATGATACTTAATCTCAAGTGACCAGTACAGAGGCGACCAACTTTATTCTAACTCGGCTAGCTCCGCGAATTTCAGATTATCTCAGTTATGTGCGGTTTTGTGTCGTTTTCGCCCGTAATGTATTGCGTTATTTTCGCGCCTGTGATTTAAGCATTTTATTCCCGCTGTCTGCAATTCTGCAATGCCGTGTAAAAACTCATGGGGGCGTTTGCGAGCTGTTGTCTTTGAAGTCTAATACCTTCGCGGTTCAACCTACAGTACGCCAGTACCCAGTCTGTGCGTGCGTGCGCAGCAATAGTAAAATTGCATATTTAATTTATTTTAAAGTACAGTACTGTACATGCTCGGACCCTGTTGGGGTCAAGTGAGAGGGTTCCTAAAATCTGGGGTCAAATGAATTTTATTTCTAGGTGCCCTAGAACAGAAGTTCCCACGCCAATTGGCTGTGAACTTGACCGAGGCCCTAAGTAGTTCCCACACCAATTGCGCGAATATAATTTAAAATAATCCGTTCTGTGGGTCTGAGCGGGTTGTAATTCGCCTGGTCCTCATGCGGAAGGACCCTTGCCATAGTGGCAAAATATCAGCCTTCCACGACCCCCGGAACCGGAGATACCAAAAGACAGTTTAAAAGCACATTACCAAAGTGGCTTTTTTTCTGCCATGCAAGTCAATGGCAGAAACCTAAACTTTAACATCATTACCCTGACTCCGTTCTGTTGCCACGAGAGGGTCGCAATTTGCCATGCAACCCTGCCGTAACTAGGACTACATGGTGACCGAATCTGAGCTCTGTAGGTTGAACAGAACCGGAGTTGTGGGTTCCAGGTTTCTGCTCATTCTGACTTAGCCGGTTCAAAGCTTTCTCCGCCATTACGCTCAATGGTAGGACCCTCCTCGCCGGCGTTACCCTTTCTCGTCGCCATTACTGGTCGGACCCTGTTGGGGTGAAGTGAGAAGGTACCTAACATCTAGGGCAAAATGAATTTTGTCTCTAGGTGCCCTAGAACAGAAGTTCCCACGCCAATTGCCCTAATTCCCACGCCAATTGCACGATCAGGCAGTAAAAAAACAGTGCAGCAAGCCTCGACATTTGTTACTCTGTCAAAGGAGCAAATGGAAACAATGTGAGACAAATCAACATGTCCTTTTATTGGTGGAGTCAGTACAAAAACATTTATTTACAAATACTGTACAATGTTGAAACATTTAAAGTGCACAGCAATTCAAACCATCAACAGGTGTATGGTTTACTGCTACAGTACAGGGCAACCTTGAAAACCGTGCCTGTTTGCGGCCCTCAGGGACTGGAGTCGTGCATGTCCTGTGTAAAAAAACACACAATAATACATACTGCAGCCTTTATTAAATTCTTCTGGCAGATTGAAATCGGAGAAACATTTACAAAACATTTGTAAAACATGGAGATACAGTTTGGGAACCTTCAATTTGCCCAGTCTAAGGGCAGTCTAGGGCGCGTCATAATTCTTGCTGTTAAGACAGTTCATAAATTTGAGCTAAGCATGGTTGGCTAGAACTTCCTGTTTCTACATTGTGAAACTATGTCTGAACATACATAGTTCAGAAGTTCAGCCACCATTAATTGGGTAAAAGGTCAGTTTAACATCTGACTAAAAAGCATAATGGCAGTGTTAGTATAAAATGGTTATATAGCAGACAAAATGGAGTCCCCCCTTGATACACACACTATCAACAACACACAATTCTAAGTGTAGATGTATTATGATGGTGGGCAAATATCAGGTCTGTAGCTTGCCTCTCTGTTCTGCATACTCACAAGATGGAAGTGGTTTCCTGGAACATAAGCTGTGGCAATCTGTAGTCTGAATGTCAGGACAAACTGTATCTCCCAGTGATGTCATAAGGGTGTACCTCAGTAATAAGAGATGAATAGCTCCATAGCACAGATCAATATGGTATAAAATGTTTATATATAAAGTATAAAAAAACGCAGTTACAAAAATGCAACAATAAAAAGGCACATCACACTAACGAGTGTATTAGGGAGACTACACGTCACATTGCTCACCACCCCGTCTCCACTGGACGTCCGTGTGGTCCCTGATAGAAATCCTGGGGTCAGTTCTCAGCCAGCTGATGTTACCTACTGGCCTCGCATCCTCACATCCCCCTGGAATGACATTACTATCTTGGCTTCTGTGGTGGGCTGGTGATCGGCAGCGCGTCTCCTACTTGCTCAGCTTGCTTTCATGCTCAAGGATCCTCCCACTCTACGCGTTTCGCCCAATCGAATCACGGATTCATCAGGAGTGTGCCGCCCACAACTACCCTATTGGTTAATATACCCTTATGCTAATTGCTTCATTAAAAACATACTAACGAACTGTGCTCTCTTAATGGGGAACATATATAAGCAATCAAGGAGATGAAATTGGAGATCAAATGTTAAATTGCAGATAAACATATACAATATGTTCATAAAAGAGGTTTACAAAGGGGTTTCACAAACGCAGAACATGTTCATTGTGACATATGATGTATGTAATCAACAAATGTTGCCAAAATAAACTCCCCTCATGTAATTAGCAAGTTGGATCATTCAAAAACCTATCTATGTATTATAGAAGGTCATATGTCAATACAAATGAATATTCTAAGAGGTGGACACCAAAAAGGTTACAATAAGGTGTATAAAGTGTAAAATAAATCTCACATATAGCGTTAGCTCAGGGTATTAATAAATAGTCACATATGTATAAAAGAGAACAATATTACTCATACTAATAGACAGATGAAAAAAGTAAACATAATTATGAAAAATACTTGAAGGATCCATCCTGCAACATATGCAATACAGAAAGATAAGTGGTATAATAAACAAACAGTAATCATAACAATTGTAGTGCAGCTCATGATACTTAATCTCAAGTGACCAGTACAGAGGCGACCAACTTTATTCTAACTCGGCTAGCTCCGCGAATTTCAGATTATCTCAGTTATGTGCGGTTTTGTGTCGTTTTCGCCCGTAATGTATTGCGTTATTTTCGCGCCTGTGATTTAAGCATTTTATTCCCGCTGTCTGCAATTCTGCAATGCCGTGTAAAAACTCATGGGGGCGTTTGCGAGCTGTTGTCTTTGAAGTCTAATACCTTCGCGGTTCAACCTACAGTACGCCAGTACCCAGTCTGTGCGTGCGTGCGCAGCAATAGTAAAATTGCATATTTAATTTATTTTAAAGTACAGTACTGTACATGCTCGGACCCTGTTGGGGTCAAGTGAGAGGGTTCCTAAAATCTGGGGTCAAATGAATTTTATTTCTAGGTGCCCTAGAACAGAAGTTCCCACGCCAATTGGCTGTGAACTTGACCGAGGCCCTAAGTAGTTCCCACACCAATTGCGCGAATATAATTTAAAATAATCCGTTCTGTGGGTCTGAGCGGGTTGTAATTCGCCTGGTCCTCATGCGGAAGGACCCTTGCCATAGTGGCAAAATATCAGCCTTCCACGACCCCCGGAACCGGAGATACCAAAAGACAGTTTAAAAGCACATTACCAAAGTGGCTTTTTTTCTGCCATGCAAGTCAATGGCAGAAACCTAAACTTTAACATCATTACCCTGACTCCGTTCTGTTGCCACGAGAGGGTCGCAATTTGCCATGCAACCCTGCCGTAACTAGGACTACATGGTGACCGAATCTGAGCTCTGTAGGTTGAACAGAACCGGAGTTGTGGGTTCCAGGTTTCTGCTCATTCTGACTTAGCCGGTTCAAAGCTTTCTCCGCCATTACGCTCAATGGTAGGACCCTCCTCGCCGGCGTTACCCTTTCTCGTCGCCATTACTGGTCGGACCCTGTTGGGGTGAAGTGAGAAGGTACCTAACATCTAGGGCAAAATGAATTTTGTCTCTAGGTGCCCTAGAACAGAAGTTCCCACGCCAATTGCCCTAATTCCCACGCCAATTGCACGATCAGGCAGTAAAAAAACAGTGCAGCAAGCCTCGACATTTGTTACTCTGTCAAAGGAGCAAATGGAAACAATGTGAGACAAATCAACATGTCCTTTTATTGGTGGAGTCAGTACAAAAACATTTATTTACAAATACTGTACAATGTTGAAACATTTAAAGTGCACAGCAATTCAAACCATCAACAGGTGTATGGTTTACTGCTACAGTACAGGGCAACCTTGAAAACCGTGCCTGTTTGCGGCCCTCAGGGACTGGAGTCGTGCATGTCCTGTGTAAAAAAACACACAATAATACATACTGCAGCCTTTATTAAATTCTTCTGGCAGATTGAAATCGGAGAAACATTTACAAAACATTTGTAAAACATGGAGATACAGTTTGGGAACCTTCAATTTGCCCAGTCTAAGGGCAGTCTAGGGCGCGTCATAATTCTTGCTGTTAAGACAGTTCATAAATTTGAGCTAAGCATGGTTGGCTAGAACTTCCTGTTTCTACATTGTGAAACTATGTCTGAACATACATAGTTCAGAAGTTCAGCCACCATTAATTGGGTAAAAGGTCAGTTTAACATCTGACTAAAAAGCATAATGGCAGTGTTAGTATAAAATGGTTATATAGCAGACAAAATGGAGTCCCCCCTTGATACACACACTATCAACAACACACAATTCTAAGTGTAGATGTATTATGATGGTGGGCAAATATCAGGTCTGTAGCTTGCCTCTCTGTTCTGCATACTCACAAGATGGAAGTGGTTTCCTGGAACATAAGCTGTGGCAATCTGTAGTCTGAATGTCAGGACAAACTGTATCTCCCAGTGATGTCATAAGGGTGTACCTCAGTAATAAGAGATGAATAGCTCCATAGCACAGATCAATATGGTATAAAATGTTTATATATAAAGTATAAAAAAACGCAGTTACAAAAATGCAACAATAAAAAGGCACATCACACTAACGAGTGTATTAGGGAGACTACACGTCACATTGCTCACCACCCCGTCTCCACTGGACGTCCGTGTGGTCCCTGATAGAAATCCTGGGGTCAGTTCTCAGCCAGCTGATGTTACCTACTGGCCTCGCATCCTCACATCCCCCTGGAATGACATTACTATCTTGGCTTCTGTGGTGGGCTGGTGATCGGCAGCGCGTCTCCTACTTGCTCAGCTTGCTTTCATGCTCAAGGATCCTCCCACTCTACGCGTTTCGCCCAATCGAATCACGGATTCATCAGGAGTGTGCCGCCCACAACTACCCTATTGGTTAATATACCCTTATGCTAATTGCTTCATTAAAAACATACTAACGAACTGTGCTCTCTTAATGGGGAACATATATAAGCAATCAAGGAGATGAAATTGGAGATCAAATGTTAAATTGCAGATAAACATATACAATATGTTCATAAAAGAGGTTTACCAAGGGGTTTCACAAACGCAGAACATGTTCATTGTGACATATGATGTATGTAATCAACAAATGTTGCCAAAATAAACTCCCCTCATGTAATTAGCAAGTTGGATCATTCAAAAACCTATCTATGTATTATAGAAGGTCATATGTCAATACAAATGAATATTCTAAGAGGTGGACACCAAAAAGGTTACAATAAGGTGTATAAAGTGTAAAATAAATCTCACATATAGCGTTAGCTCAGGGTATTAATAAATAGTCACATATGTATAAAAGAGAACAATATTACTCATACTAATAGACAGATGAAAAAAGTAAACATAATTATGAAAAATACTTGAAGGATCCATCCTGCAACATATGCAATACAGAAAGATAAGTGGTATAATAAACAAACAGTAATCATAACAATTGTAGTGCAGCTCATGATACTTAATCTCAAGTGACCAGTACAGAGGCGACCAACTTTATTCTAACTCGGCTAGCTCCGCGAATTTCAGATTATCTCAGTTATGTGCGGTTTTGTGTCGTTTTCGCCTGTAATGTATTGCGTTATTTTCGCGCCTGTGATTTAAGCATTTTATTCCCGCTG
This sequence comes from Ascaphus truei, assembly GCF_040206685.1. Classification (NCBI taxonomy): domain Eukaryota; kingdom Metazoa; phylum Chordata; class Amphibia; order Anura; family Ascaphidae; genus Ascaphus; species Ascaphus truei. The sequence continues at coordinate 255,233,065 of NC_134483.1, forward strand.
TCTGCAATTCTGCAATGCCGTGTAAAAACTCATGGGGGCGTTTGCGAGCTGTTGTCTTTGAAGTCTAATACCTTCGCGGTTCAACCTACAGTACGCCAGTACCCAGTCTGTGCGTGCGTGCGCAGCAATAGTAAAATTGCATATTTAATTTATTTTAAAGTACAGTACTGTACATGCTCGGACCCTGTTGGGGTCAAGTGAGAGGGTTCCTAAAATCTGGGGTCAAATGAATTTTATTTCTAGGTGCCCTAGAACAGAAGTTCCCACGCCAATTGGCTGTGAACTTGACCGAGGCCCTAAGTAGTTCCCACGCCAATTGCGCGAATATAATTTAAAATAATCCGTTCTGTGGGTCTGAGCGGGTAGTAATTCGCCTGGTCCTCATGCGGAAGGACCCTTGCCATAGTGGCAAAATATCAGCCTTCCACGACCCCCGGAACCGGAGATACCAAAAGACAGTTTAAAAGCACATTACCAAAGTGGCTTTTTTTCTGCCATGCAAGTCAATGGCAGAAACCTAAACTTTAACATTACCCTGACTCCGTTCTGTTGCCACGAGAGGGTCGCAATTTGCCATGCAACCCTGCCGTAACTAGGACTACATGGTGACCGAATCTGAGCTCTGTAGGTTGAACAGAACCGGAGTTGTGGGTTCCAGGTTTCTGCTCATTCTGACTTAGCCGGTTCAAAGCTTTCTCCGCCATTACACTCAATGGTAGGACCCTCCTCGCCGGCGTTACCCTTTCTCGTCGCCATTACTGGCCGGACCCTGTTGGGGTGAAGTGAGAAGGTACCTAACATCTAGGGCAAAATGAATTTTATCTCTAGGTGCCCTAGAACAGAAGTTCCCACGCCAATTGCCCTAATTCCCACGCCAATTGCACGATCAGGCAGTAAAAAAACAGTGCAGCAAGCCTCGACATTTGTTACTCTGTCAAAGGAGCAAATGGAAACAATGTGAGACAAATCAACATGTCCTTTTATTGGTGGAGTCAGTACAAAAACATTTATTTACAAATACTGTACAATGTTGAAACATTTAAAGTGCACAGCAATTCAAACCATCAACAGGTGTATGGTTTACTGCTACAGTACAGGGCAACCTTGAAAACCGTGCCTGTTTGCGGCCCTCAGGGACTGGAGTCGTGCATGTCCTGTGTAAAAAAACACACAATAATACATACTGCAGCCTTTATTAAATTCTTCTGGCAGATTGAAATCGGAGAAACATTTACAAAACATTTGTAAAACATGGAGATACATGAAAAATGGACGTTTATACTGTATGAATATTAATTTATAATATATATACAGTATATACAGTATATATATATATATATATATATATATATATAGAAAATCTACTGTTTGTTTTTGGTGCATGGGGCACAGGGAGTTAAAGTGACTTGCTTTTTATGTACTGTATTTGGGGGTTGTATTTGGGGGTTTATTCATCAAATTATTATGATGAACTGCCTTTTGAAATTACAGTGCTGCTAACTATTTCAGCCACACACCTCCAGAGTCATTCATTTTCTGCAGTTGCAGTACTTTTGTCATTGTGTTTTTAATCCCTCCCTAGTCAAGCGTCAATCGGCTGAGTCACCCTATCCTACCAACCCCCTCTCTCCACTGGTTCGTTAATCTTCTGCATATTGCCAGTGTGTTCTTAATCCGCCCATAGCCGAGCTGCAAAGACTCTGTACGCCTGCGTCTAATCACACCATCCCCCTCCCCCAACCCTTAGAGGCCTGTTTTGTTAACGGTAACGCTTTGGAAAATCCCCTCTCGAATTTGAAATGTAAATCTGATGTGCACAGCACTGTGAGAATTGAGAGTAAACTGATATTTCATCACGGAAAAAAAAATACAAAGATAAAAATAATCATGAATAATACATACAGTACTGCAGCCTTTATTAAATTCTTCTGGCAGATTGAAATCGGAGAAACATTTACAAAACATTCGTATTCATTGGTGCACTGTAGGGGTGGTTGTCAATGATTATGATTTGCAGGAAAGTGAATAACTATGTATTTTATTTGATCAGGAACCAAAAAATATAAATATAAAAATAATCAGGAATAATACATAATGCAGTCTTTATTAAGTTCTTTTGGCAGCTTGAAATTTGATAACCATTTAGAAAACATGGGGAAACATGAGTAATGCACATTTATAAGAATATGATTTAATACTATATACAGTACTGTAATGTACTGTATAATATATATACTATATACTGTATAGTAATATTATTTTTTCCGTCTTTATCTTTTCCTCATTCTGTCTGCAGTACAGTAGTTCATTGAGAGAGGAGAGGTTTTGTGTACATCATTACTGCTGTTTATATACTGTACATTTGACTGTACAAGCAGATTTGACTGGACACAACACCCCCACCGCCCCCTAGGCCACCCTTTTTCCTGAAACGACAAGAAAACAAAAAATTAGTGCAGTTACTGTACTGTACTGTATGTGTGTACTGTACTGTATTATGGCATTGTATGATGTGTAGAACTACTGTAGGTAGCTGGTGCAGCTTTCTCTGGAAAGAAAAAAATGGAGCAGTTAGTAGGCAGTTACTGTAGTACTGTCAAACTAGTCTACTGTATACTGTAACTACTGTATACTCTGACTACTGTTAAATTCTATGTACTGTACTGTAACCTGATGGCTGGTGCTGCTCTCTCTGTAAAGAAAAAACTAACTACTGTATCCTCTTACTATCTGGAAAGAAAAAATCTATGCCATACTTACCTGTATCATACTGTACTTACAATACTACAGCACAGTACTACTTTCCTGATGCTTGCCCATTACGCGCGATGACAATGGGCAATACAGTGGCAATATGGTCTATATATTTATTGCAGCGTTCCACGGTGAGTACATCGTTCCAAAAACTCATTATGCCTTTCAACAACTCGTCCTTTTTGGAGGGTTTCGCCACTTTCCGGATATGGTCCTTCAGCTGATGCCAGACCATTTCGATCGGATTGAAGTCTGGCGATCTGTCATTGGAAAGAAAGGACAATTGGTTTAAGAGCTAAAAACAGTGGGGAACAAAAATGGGACACGGTCTACTGCACTTACTCCGCTGGCGTCTTCACCCAGTTGATACCGCGCTCATGGATATGCGCCATTGACGCGATGTGCTTGGGATCGTTGTCCTGGTAGAAGCGGTGACCATTGGGGAAGTCGCGTGTGATGTATTGCACTATCTCGGGCACAATGTTGTCTTGGAAGAAAGCTTTATTCATGATTCCTATAGCAAGAAAAGAAAAGTGCTCAAAAAACTGCACAATGGTACAGTTCAGTGCATACGGTAAGGCAACACTAGTCAAGTACAGTGCATTAGGCGACATTATATTTGATAAAGTTTACCTTCAAAGGTGACAATGCAACCCGGTCCACCCCTAGAGATGACACCCCCACACATGCAGCTTCACAGGGTATTTTGGCCGCGGCTTCAAAGATATGCGGCCTTTTTTGTGGAATGCAAAGCTTGCAAATATCTCCAGTGACACAGTAGACTCATCAGTGAAGATGCAATCCTGGAAAGTCTCCCCACTGTCGATCCATGCCTGGGCCTGGACCACTCTTGATTTTGTTTGCGTCCCGTATCATGGGGTACGCTCTGTAATAACAAGGAATAAAAAAAATTTGCCGGCACAGTGCAGTACAGTTTGCTAAACAACACTTTTACCTCCTGTACTTTCCAGTACTAACCTCACACGTCCATATTTCCATCCAATGCTGCGTCTCATCTTCTTTATGCTGGTCTCGGATATAGTCAGATTGTGCTTTTCCTGCAGATTGTTTTTTTTTTTTTTATTACTTAAATTTTTTATTAATCATTTTTCCAAAAGTAAGAGGGGTACAAAAAGAAAAAAAAGGGGGTGAACAATACAACGGTACAAAATTGCAAATAGTCTGATTACACATTAGGAGGGGAGGAGAGTATGGGAAGGGGGGGAAGGGGATAGCATTTGAAACCACGTAACATATTAAATACCCAGTGAGGTACAACATAAATCATAAATCATGAATCATAAATCACTCTGTTCAGAATAACTTAGTCTAAATATGGGGATATTGCATGTCTAAACCAAGGGGCCCATGTCTAAACCAAGGGGCCCATGTTTCGGAGAATTGTGAACCAATTAGGTAGGCAGTGAGTTTTTCCATGTAGACTATATGCCAGATTTTGTTATTGATTTGGTTAAAGGATGGGGGAGTCGGTTGTTTCCAGTTTTTGGCGATGGTGCATCTAGTAGCATTTAGAATTTGGGAGATAACTTTAATTTCTTTTTTGTTACGATTGGCCATTGGTTTTCCCAAGACTGTATATATCGGGTCCTGTGGGACAGTGATTCCCAGAACCCTGTGTATTAAAGCAAACACTTCCCTCCATGTTCGCTGAATTTTTGGACACGACCAAAATATGTGCAGTATATTCCCCCTTTCGCCACAACCACGCCAACATAAAGGAGAGACACCCGGGAGAAAGGAGTTCAACCTGGTAGGAGTCATATACCATCTATATATTAGCTTGTAGATATTCTCCTTAATCACCACACAGGAAGAATTTTTGGAGGCAGCCTCCCAGACATCTTTCCAGACATCAAGGTCCAAATTGGTATTTAACTCCTCCTCCCAGGATGTCATGTATTTATCAGGGATTTGGCTATTTTTGACAGGCGTCAAACTATGGTATAGCCTGGAAGTAATGCCCTTCATAACAGGCTGACGTACACACCAGTCTTCATATAGCGTTAGCACGTGTGGTTGGTTTGGCTTGTAGATGGATTGGATATAGTGCCTAACTTGGAGAAATCTGAAGAATTCAGAGGAGGGAATATCGTGGCTCGTTTGTAACGAGATGAATGGAGGGACTTTACCTTTGATGAGAATATCATTAACTCTTACGAGTCCTTTTTGGACCCAAAGTTTGGATTGTTGGTTATTAGTGTAAAAAGGGAGGGAGGGATCTGAAAACTGGGGTTGCATGAGGGATGGGGTACCAATCAGTTGGAACCTAACTTTAAGGGAGTCCCAAAGATTACATGCAAAAGATAACAGCAGGTTTGTGTAAACCTCAGCTGGTCTGGATTTTCTACTAATCCAGAGGAGAGTCTTAATTTCGCATGGGGAGCAGATCGATTCTTCTAGTTCGACCCATCTTTTTTCGGTTGGGTTTGAATGCCAACTAACTAGTTGCCCTAGTTGTGCCGCTCTATAGTATTTTTATAGATTTGGGAGGGCTAAGCCTCCTTCTAGCTTAGATTTATAAAGGATATCTTTGCGGACTCTAGGACGTCTATGTTGCCATACAAATTTCAGAATTTTATTTTGAATATTGTTTAGGTCCTTCTGACAAATCTTAACTGGGAGAGTTTGGAAGAGGTACAGGATTCTAGGTAAGATGTTCATTTTAATAGTGGCGATCCTTCCGAACCAAGAGATGATGTATGGATTCCATGTGGACAAGTCTTTTGCAACTTGGTCAAATAAAGGTTTAAAGTTTGTTTTGTATAGGGATGAGTAGTCTTTTGTTATTTGAACCCCTAAATATTTAATGTGGGTCTGATTCCATTTGAAGTAAAAATTAAGTTGAAGTAACTTTACCATATCCTTGGGAATGTTTAAGCTCAGTGCCATAGATTTAGAGTGGGTAACTTTGTATCCTCAGAGGGAGCCAAACCCCGATAGAGCTTGGAAAAGGTTGGGGAGGGAGATAAGAGGGTTTGAGAGCGTCAATAGTATGTCATCCGCATAGAGAGCTATCTTGAATTCCTTCTGTCCAACATTGATACCCGTGATATTGGGGTTCCTTCTTATTTGGCAGGCTAGTGGTTCAATTGCCAAAGCAAACAACAAGGGGGACAGTGGGCACCCCGGTCTGGTTCCGTTCGATATTGGGAAAGGGTCAGACAAGGAGTTATTCGTTTTTACTATGGCTGTTGGAACAGAGTATAACGTGTTTATGCTGTTTAAGATTTTGGGAGTAAAACCCATTTGTGAGAGTGTGGCCTTCATAAACTGACAATCCAGCCGATCAAAAGCTTTTTCAGCGTCTAGTGAAAGTAGTAATGATGAGCGTGAGGTTTGTTTTGCTACATGTATTAAATTCACCGTCCTCCTTGTGTTGTCAAGTGCTTGTCTGCCCAAGACAAAACCAACCTGGTCCGGATGGATCAATCTTGGAAGAATATTGTTTAATCTAGTGGCCAAAATTTTCGCGTATAATTTTAGATCTGTATTTAATAAAGATATAGGTCGATAGCTAGAGCACATCATGGGGTCTTTTCCATCTTTTGGGATTACTACTATGGTTGCTCGTAGCATATCTCTGGGTGGGGGGAGGCCTAGAAGCATTTCATTAAATACTTTGTTTAAGTGTGGGAGGAGTGTTATGGAGAATTTTTTATAGTAAAGATTTGAAAATCCATCCGGACCAGGGGCCTTCCCATTTTTCAAAGATTTGATAGCCTCCAAGATTTCAGGGGGTTCTATAGTTTTTTCAAGATTTATTATATCTTCTGGTTCCAGCATGGGGAGCCGGCATTGAGTTAGAAAGTTTTGAATTTTTTTCGCTTTTTTGTTTTTAGCCGATTCTCCCACTGGGCCAGGCGGATTGTAAAGAGATGTATAATATTCCTTAAAAGCGTCACTTATAACTTTGGGGCTATTTGATATCTTTCCATTCTTAGTATAAATATTATGGATCCTAGCTTTAACCTGCTTTTGTTTTAGCTTACGTGCCAGCATTTTATCTGCCTTGTTGCTTTTTTCATAGTATTTCTGTTGGGTCCATCGTATAGCTCTCTCTGCGTTTGTCACTAACAAAAGATTTAATTGCCCTCTAGCTGAGATTATTTGTCTATAGTTTTTTCGGGAGGGATTTGCTTTATGGATACTTTCTAGTTCTGATAACTTTTGTGTTAATGTCACAATGTGTTCCGTTTTTTCCTTCTTTTTCCGAGAAGCCAGAGCGATCAGCTTACCTCTAAGCACAGATTTATGGGCCTCCCAGAGGGTAAAAGGGGAAACATCCGGGGTGTTATTTATATCAAAATATTGGACCAGTTCCTCTTCCAATTGTTGGAGATTTTGTGGGTTCGACAATAATGATTCATTTAAGGACCACAACCTTGTTTTGTTTTTGGTGGTGAGGCCATCCAGTTTAGTTATAATTGTAGAATGGTCTGACCAAGCAGAGGGGGCAATTATTGCGGAAGAAATGTTATCGCTAACTTGTTGGTCAATTAAAATATAGTCTATGCGTGAGTAACTGTTATGGGGGTGAGAGAAGAAGGAAAAGTCTTTTTCCTTGTTGTTCATTAATCGGCAGGAGTCTACTACCATCAGATCCTTGGTCATGGATACGAGACCACGAGTTGAGGGGAGCTATCTTTGGTGGTAGTGGGAGACTGGGAAATTTATCTAAATTTGGGTCCATGATTGCGTTTAAATCCCCTGCAAGAATTATAAAACCTTTCTGGACAGAGTTTATTAAATTTGTGAGCTCCTGGAAAAAGGATTCTTGATTTTCATTAGGGGCATATATGTTAGCTATTGTCAGATGGGTAGAGTTCTAGTAATCCTGTAACAATTAGAATTCTCCCAGCAGGGTCATTTTTAATTTTGTCTACTTTGAAATTTAGATTTTTGTGGAAAAGTGTTGCCACCCCATTTTTTTTTGTATGGGATGATGAGTGATAGATTAGAGGGTAGTCGCTACTATACAGCAGTGATTGATCCTCCTTTTTCAGATGCGTTTCTTGTAATAAAATGATATCTCCTGCTAGTCTTTTGGCCTCTGAAAGGGCTATTCGTCTCTTACGGGGGGTATTGAGGCCCTTGGTGTTTTGGGAAATTATATTAATCGGCATAATGATGCTTGAGAGGTCTATGATACGGGTGAACAGAGTGATGACATATATATAGCAGAAGAAACAGAGTCTTAACAATTGTAAACAGTCTGTATCGCGAGCATATACCTTGAGAGATACACATATTCACTTTCTGCAGTAACAAATGCTTGTAAAACTGGGTGTGGGGGGAGGGTGGACAAGGTAGGGTGGGGTAAAAAGAGGACCCCGGTTTCCCTACTATGTTTGGGGGGACCAACCATCTCAGGTCCCGTGAAGCGAGTGTATCGCAGTCACGGGATGCGCAAACCTGTGGGGGGCGGGTTGCAGCCCAACGGCTTAATGCCACGGTGCTCCTTTGTTTGGGAGCCAAATTTTCAGAAAACAAAAGCAAAAGCAACACCCCGGTAAGTACGGGGTGGATTGTGTGTGTAGTTTTACACATCAGGATACAGAAAAACGAGGGGGAAATGAAACATCGTAACTATTTACATCACCTTATCTTTCCTTAGTTTTCTCACATTGAGTAGATCAGACTGGCATCCAGTGCTCGGCCATCTCAAAATCTATATTTAGTCTATAGGGGAGGACAAACACAAATGGAACAGTGCAAAAAATAAATAACATATACAGTAGTAGATATCCTGCAACCAGGACATACCTTTACCTAGGAAACGGTTTCGAATTAGGCCCAGGGTGTTCAAACCCGTGCCCCAAGAGCCACCAGCGGGCCGCCCCCCAGCATAGGCGGCCCATCCAGCGACCCAGTCAAAGACAGAGCCACCGTCCGAGCCACCCGCACCGAAACAGGGACACCCACAGAAGCCGGCCCGCCGACGGCCCCCGAGGACCGAGCCCGAAAACCCCCAACCCGGGCCAACATGTGTCACCTGCACAAAACATTCAACTTAGATTAGGCTGTCTATCTGATTCTAGGTGCTTTGGGACTTTCAGTCCATTTAGAAACACAGTCAATTTTGAATAAAACATTTCCAAAGCAACCCTCGTGGTAGCCTGTATTTTAAAACTAAAACCTTTCACAGTATGGGAAGTTATCTTCGGGAGATTCTTGATAACCAGAGCGCCTTGCTCTTTGGGAGTGGTTCAAGTTAGTGAATTGACACCAGGTGTCTCCACTCCTTTTCAAGAAAAAGAGCTTATCTGGAGTAAACGACAAGTTCAGCTATGCCTTATGTTCCGAACAACATTCCGCCAGTCTGTAAAATTAACTGGAAACTCAATAAATGATCAGCTCCAAATTTCAAGCAGGCTGGTTCTTTTCTCTTCGTGAAGTCGGGGTCTCTACCCATGTTGGGCGTTGTTGTTTAGGTGGGGGCTGGGCCCGCTGGGATGCCTCCATGTCCTCTGGCTCAAGGAGACCCATTGCTCTCAATTTCTCTTCACCTTCTTCTGAGAGAGAAATATATGTGTTTGTTCTTGGTAGGTAAGTATTATCTTGCACGGAAAACCCCAACGGTAGCGTATTTTACTATTTCTCAATGTGTTTGTGATCTGAGCGAACATTTTACGCTTGTTCAACGTGATTTGAGCCAAATCTGGGAAAATGAGAAGCTGGACGTTGTCTTGTTCTATCCTTGGAACAGATCTAGCGGCTCTCAGTATCTCCTCCTTGCTACGAAAGTAGTGTAGACGTGTAATCACATCTCGTGGTGTTTTTGGGTCCAGGCCTCTAGGTCTAGGCAGTCTATGTGCTCTGTCCATCTGGAGTTTGTCCTCCGTCATTTCTGGTACCAAAGACCCAAAGAGCTGGATGAGATATGCGTCCAATTGAGCATTGTCCACTTCCTCCGGGACTCCCCTGATCCGCAGATTATTGCGTCTTGATCGGTTTTCCGTGTCTTCCAATTTTTCGAAATTTTTTTAACTTGCGTTTTTAACTCGTGGATTTCTTGGGCTTGGATCTCCTGGGCAGAGGCGGTGGTGTCCACTTTCTCCAAGTCCATGATATGGTCACCTATAGACGCTATTTCCTCTCTGACACTCTGACGGAAACTCTGCATCTCGGAGCGGAAGGAACTTTTGATGTCTTGGACAAACCGCAACATTTCTTTGCGAGTAAGCGGAGTATCTGTCTCTTCTTCGGAGTCAGGTTCTGGTTCTGCGTCTTCGCCTGCGATAGACGCTTCCTGATCTTTAGTTCCTGTCTTTGGTTTTTTAAAGAAGAGTGCGGCCTCCCGCTGGGTTTTTTTTTGTGTTTTGGTGGGTGGCATATTTGTTGCTTATTGGTCGTTTTTATATATACTGTAGAATTGAAGCTGATTTTGTTTGAGTGATGTAAGTTCTGTATTTCCTTTTTTTACATTGACATAAGCCCCCTCATTCCTGAGGCACCATGGTCATTCACATTTTTTTTTTTTTTTATTAGGTTTTTTTTTCCCCTTCTCTGGGGGGGTTGACCTTCTCCTAGGTAGGTAGGTGGGTAGGTAGTGGGACTGAGTCGGAGTGGGGGGAGAGTGTGTTGGTAAAACAGTTCAAAGCTCTGTTTTCCAATTTTCAGCCACTGAGTTTATTTGTGTGTGTTTGTGCCTTTAACTCAGGCCAGCGGCGGCCATTTTGGATCCGGCTGGGACACAGCTGCGTTTCAAGCTGGAACGCATGGTACCTCTCCCTCTCCTCTCCCTCTCCACCTCCTCGGAGCTCCCCCTTCCCCTCTCTCCGCTCCCACCACTGCCCTGGGCTGCACCCTGCAAGCCCCACACAAGGTTTAGCTGCTTTTTATTTTTTATTTTTGTTTTCTGTTTATTTATTTATTTATTTTCTTGTGGGGAGCTGTGACTTTAAATCAGACCTGCGGCGGCCATCTTGGATTTTGCCGACACGCAGGCTGAAACGCAGGGAGCCAGGCAGCACTACTCCCGGCAGCTGCTCTGCTCAGTCTTCACCGCGGGGGCACAGGAAGGCGGAGGAAAGCAGAGGGAGTGCAGGCAAGCAGGGGGCAGATCGTACGGCTCACCCCGACCGCCGCCGGCCAGGAGCAGGTAAATCCGGCACTCAGCCCCCTCTCCCTTACCAAGCGGCCATCTTAGGCAGCCTGCATCTGCACCATGGCCCCGCACCACCTCCGTATGCCCCGCCGGTAGCCCCAGTCCCCCCCCCCAGTGGAGTTGACAGGTGGAGGGAGGTACAGAGAGGCGCTCTCCGACTAACCCCCGGCCGGGGGAAGGTATGCCCGGAGCTCCGCTCCCTCCGTTACAGGGCCATGGCGGCCATTTTGGGTGCTAGCCAGCCACTCCAAAGCCTCGTGCTGCCTCAGGGTAATAGTCCACAGGCTACTCACCCAATTCTCCCTCCTGCGAGTTTGCCCTTGTGGTAGCTCTTGCCCCCCTGCTAGCAGGGGATGCCAGGGGAGAGATGGATACCGGGCCACGTTCCTTTAGGGGGCTCTGCTCTGGGGCTGCAGTTTGCTGGTCCGTCTGGTAGGCCTCAAATCCCCAGGGTATTCAAGCAATGTCCAATTAATTACATATATGTGTATTTATGACTTTAAAATATGCAGTGCTTCGTGGGCTATTCGTATTTGGGTAAGATCACTTATTTTGGCGAAGTATGGGCCAGGATGGATATAGATGTTTGGTCCCTCTTTGTGGAGCTATAGCATCACACAGCCATCTTCCCTGCAGATTGTTTTTAACCCTTAATGCACTCCTCTCATCATTCTCCTCACTTATTTTGTCCACCAGAAGAGTTGTCTCCCTACAATGTAAAGAAAATATATTGTTTTATTAATATGCAGCAATATAAAATGTATATAAATATAATGTTGTAATATACAGTAAATATAAATAGACAGAATATATATACTCTTGTACAATAACTATAAATATACAAAATAAATATACTGTTGTAATATAAATATTAATATACATCCTATACAGTATATACCGTTGTAAGATAAATAGAAATATACAAAAATGTATACTGCTGTACTATAAATATAAATAGACAAAATATATATACTGTTGTACTATAAATATACAAAATAAATATACTTTTGTAATATAAATTTAAATATACATCCTATATATACCGTTGTAAGATAAATAGAAATATACAAAAAATGTATACTGCTGTACTATAAATATAAATAGCCAAAATAAATATACTATTGTAATATAAATATAAATATACATCCTATATATACCGTTGTAAGATAAATAGAAATATACAAAAAATGTATACTGCTGTACTATAAATATAAATAGACAAAATATATACAGTATACTGTTGTACTATAAATATAAATATACAAAATAAATATACTGTTGTAATATAAATATACATCCTATATATACCGTTGTAAGATAAATAGAAATATACAAAAAATGTATACTGCTGTACTATAAATATAAATAGACAAAATATATATACTGTTGTACTATAAATATAAATATACAAAATAAATATACTGTTGTAATATAAATATAAATATACATCCTATATATACCGTTGTAAGATAAATAGAAACATACAAAAAATGTATACTGCTGTACTATAAATATAAATAGACAAACTATGTTGTAATATAAATCAACAGAAATAACAACAGTATTACAGTAGATACAGAACTGTACTGTAGATGTACTGTACTGTATGAACAGTACAGTACGTACAGTTTTCTATATTTTTTTTTTGTTAAGTTTTATAAATATACTTACGCGTTAGTTACCGTTGGTGCCCTTTTGCGGTCTCTGTTTTTTCCGTATGCATGATAGCACACGGTGGTTGTTGGCACAACGAGGTCAGAAGCAGCTAACCAGCGCTGGATATCTGCAATTCGGTGTCCGCTCGTGTACATCTCCTTAATTCGCATGCTGAGATCCTTTGAAATCTTTTTAATAGGCATTGCTGCGAGTAGAAAGAAATACAAACACAAGAATGTACAGTATATTCGATGTTTAGTCGATGTGTATTCAATGTGCAGTGAATCCACAAAATGGATGGTGTATTTATACGGTAATGACTCACATTAGAGTACGCCCACTTTCAGCACCTGTACCTGGTCGCCATGCATAAAAGGTTACACACTTTGCATAGCCCACCACTCGATGATCTTTATCTGAACTTGCCCTTGTCCAGATACTGCATTGTGCCACCTGCTTCCATGGAGCAACCCCGTTTCTATGGACGCAAGAACCCACTCACCTCTGCCGTGCCTGTCAAGCTGAAAAAGCGAAAGGCGGTTGCCGTTTCCACGCCAAGGGCAAAGCGACAGGCTAAGGCCAATAAAGAAAACCTTCTGCTGACCCCAAAGGTTAAGGGTTTTCTTAGACGTCAGCCTTATTATGTGAAGAAGATATACGCTGATGTACTCTCGACACAAAATGATTGGCAGCCAACCCATCGAATATGCAGACCACTTCCTCCCATACGCTTCGACGACTCTGCTGTAGCTGTCCCGGAAATCTTCAGCCCGTCTTCTCCACCCCCATCTTCTCTGGTTCCATCTGACGACGCTGCCGCCTCTGAAATCCACGGGTCACTGTCTCCTTTGCTCTTGGACGACTCTGCTTCTCGCCCGGAAATCCAAAGGTCACTTTCTCCATCCCTCTTCGACGACGCTGCCGCTTCTCCTCTACCGGGTATCCACAGGTCACCTCCTCCACTCTCCATCGATGCCGCTTCTGTCCATGGAACCCCCATCTCATCCTCCGTTGCACCCATCCCCCAGATATCCAGACGCCATGCACAAGAAGCAGCTCGTTAGAGCGGACGCTGAATGGGATAAGTGTGGATCTCCCCGGGAATTCTATTGTGGTAGCAAAGATAGATCTGCTTCTGGAGACTATGTTAAATGTGGAGCAACGGATGCTACAAATGGAACAACGGATGGATCGACGGATGGAGAAGATAGAGGCTGACATAGCGGGCATACATTATTTGCTCGGTGTTAATGCCCCTGTTTCCCCGACGCCGGAGCAGGGGGGTGACATGGATGTGATGAATGGGACCTTCGACCCCCTTCCATCACCAAGCGCACCCCCTCCACCAGAAGATGTAGTGTACATGTATGCCGTTGAGGAGGACATGACAACCCTGTCAAGACTACGCCAGGAGACAACACGGCGACCACGACCGGAGGAAAGCTTCCTCCTAGACAACTTACCATCGCCCGTCGCCTCAAGCACACCCGATCCCAAAAGACCTACACCCGCTCGCATCGAAACGGTGCCCGACATCACCCTGTGCGATCTGCCACCGAAGCTCAGGGAGAATTATAGGGTGAAGAGTGCTGGTGTACCCCACAAGTATGCCTTGATCATTTTTAAGCACCATGTTCCCTACTCGTTGTACTGCGAGTGGGTGTTCAAAGTGAACTACGATGGGAATCGCGTAAAAAAGGCGCTTCCTGTCAATTTAAGGAAAAACATTGTGGAAGAAATGCGGCGCTTTTATCCAGTTACAGATCCTGTAATGAAAGGCGTTAGAGACTGCATTAATGGCATTTTGCGCCATGCAAGGAATCGGCCATGGATGGACAATGTGGAGGACTTTCAGTGAGACCATACTGTTGTGCTGAACTGTATTGTACTGTACATGTTTTGCCCTACAGTACCCGCTGTACTTAAAAAAGGAGATGTTGTTGTGAGGTTTTTTTGCACAGGACATGCACAACTCCAGTCCCTGAGGGCCGCAAACAGGCACGGTTTTCAAGGTTGCCCTGAAAACCTGCCCTGTTTGCTGCCCTCTAGGACTGAACTGGTGCAGGTCTGACTGACAGTGTTGCGCACCATCCCACTGTACTGTACTGTGTTTCTTTAATAAAGGAGATGTTACTTAAAATGCTTCAACATTGTAGTTGTAAATAAATGTTTTTGAACTGACTGCACCAATAAAAGAACATGTTGATTTGTCTTACTGTACTGTGCATTGTTTCCATTTGCTCCTTTGATAGTACTGTATAACAAAATACAGTGTTTCTAGAATGACGAGGCTTGCTGCACTGTTTTTTTACTGCCTGATCGCGCAATTGGCGTGGGAACTAGGGCAATTGGCATGGGAACTTCTGTTCTAGGGCACCTAGAGATAAAATTAATTTTGCCTCTAGATGTTAGGAACCCTCTCACTTCACCCCAACAGGGTCCGACCAGTAATGGCGTCGAGAAAGGGTCACGCCGGCGAGGAGGGTCCTACCATTGAGCGTTATGGCGGAGAAAGCTTTGAAACGGCTAAGTCAGAATGAGCAGAAACCTGGAACACACAACTCCGGTTCTGTTCAACCTAGAGGGCTCAGATTCGGTCACCATGTTGCGGCAGGGTTGCATGCCAGTTGCGGCAGGGTTGCATGGCAACAGAACGGAGTCAGGGTAATGTTAAAGTTTAGGTTTCTGCCATTAACTTGTATGGCAGAAAAAAAGCCACTTTGGTAATGTGCTTTTAAACTGTCTTTTGGTATCTCCGGTTCCGGGGGTCGTGGAAGGCTGATATTTTGCCACTATGGCAAGGGTCCTTCTGCATGAGGACCATGCGAATTTCAACCCGCTCAGACCCACAGAACGGATTATTTTAAATTATATTCGCGCAATTGGCGTGGGAACTACTTAGGGCCTCGGTCAAGTTCACGGCCAATTGGCGTGGGAACTTCTATTCTAGGGCACCTAGAAATAAAATTCATTTTGCCCATAGATGTTAGGCACTGTATACCACTGTACAGTATACTGTAGAAGACACATAATGAAACGATACTGAACATGTAGAATAAATGCATAGTTTTATTTTTTCGGGTTTATTACACAGTATACTGTACGGCCGGAAAACATCAGCATACAGTACCATCGAAATCCCCCTATTAGCCGTTTTCTTTTCTGAGGAAAAACAAAAAGAAAAGTTTTAATGTACAGTAATGGTCAGCCCCCTAAAGAAGTACCCAGCCAGCCCCACCAAAATAATACGGCAACAATACATTACTCACCATAGAATTTCCCCTTCAGCTGGCGCCGGCGCCGGTCCACTGCCAGTCCAGCTTTCTTGATCATCCACGTCGATAGTTTGCAGCGGGACTAGTCCACCTGTAGTCAGCTGGTGAGGCTGGAAATTGCTTAGGTACATGCAAGCTTCATCAAAACTGCACGCGAAATCCGACTCAGGCTCAGGGTTGTCACTGACGGTGGGACCGTCATTGGAAGCCGGTGCTGGTGCTGGTGCATTGCTTGGCAGCAACTGTCGCTTCTTAGTTGGTTTTAACACGACCCTTCGCCTTTTGCCGCCTTCATGATCATAGATACGGGAAAAATCCGGTGATACACACCAATACCCTCCAACAAATTGTGGAGGGGTTCGATGAAAACAGGGATCGCTACATAACCTTTTCCTTACTGCACGCTTCCATGTATGAGGAGTTGGCGAAAATTTGTAAAAGTAAAAATACGCGTAACTTCTGTCGGGTTTTTGGAAAGCGGGCTGCACTTGAACACTCATGGCGGGTGGGTCTCTGGAGAATACTGTAACTGAAACTGGTCTTTGTCTTTCTTTAATATGAAAAGCCTAAATTGATAAATTTTTGCAACCTCTTCCTTCAGTCTCAAGGCCAAGGCCAAGTTACAATAGCACACTGTGGTACAGTATCTTTTTTAAACGAAACACCTGCGAGCCGACACATTACTGATTTGGCGCATTACAATTCATGAATATCTGCCATCTGGCATTGCAGCCTATTAAAATCCGAACCATTATCAATAAACGCATCAGCCGGGCATGACCCGTGGCTGGGAACGCAAGATGAACGCGGTATGCGCCAGGTGAACAGCGTCGCATTCCAGGAACCAGCCAGGTAAAAACCGGTGATTTGTTAGAATAAAAGCTGCCGCAGCAGTATATATTCCGTGATCGGGCCCTCGGCTCCTTCTGTCAGCCATGACGCTTCTCCTGGGACCGGCCGCCATGCTAGGCACGCGTATCCCGCGCGGAGGTTAATACTACTCTCTTCTGGCCAGCTTCCAGACTCTGCCCATGCGGCAACATCATCGTGGGCAGCGTCATCTGTCTGCTTATGGGATCCTTCCCACACCTGTCTCCTGCACCATTTTAGCCATCACGGTCAGTCTTACTGACGCGCCTCTTCCATCTTGTACCTCATTGGTTCCTGTCTCTTATATATGCTCAGCCAGCCCACTGGCAAATCGGCTGAGCACAAACCTTCCTATGTGCGAAGTGTTCACTGCTACCCTTGCCTCCAGTCTTGTCGTGTACTCCGGTTCTTAGTTCCTCTGTTTCAGACCTCGGCTATTCTTCTGGACTCCGCTCTTCTAACCCCCTGACATCCGCTACCAACGACGATCCGCACCTCTCCAACCCCGACCATGGCTAAGTACCTTCAAAGATCCGCACCTCTCTAACCTCGACCTTGGCAAGTATCTCTGACCATCCATACCTCCAACCCCGACCTGGCTATCTCGACCTATCTACACTCCAGA
Organism: Ascaphus truei; assembly: GCF_040206685.1. NCBI lineage: Eukaryota > Metazoa > Chordata > Amphibia > Anura > Ascaphidae > Ascaphus > Ascaphus truei. The sequence continues at coordinate 255,250,373 of NC_134483.1, forward strand.
TGCGCCCACGCGGCTGTGGTTTGGTGTTATATACAATCCCCACCTCGGCCTCGCGGTCACGCCTTGTTTGTGCTGAGCACTCCATTACAGCATGTTCCTAAAAGAACACCATGGTCCTCCTTTCCTTAGACACAGAGAAGGCCTTTGACAGATTAAATTAGAAATATATTTTAAAAACTTTAAGGGATTATGGGTTCAATTAAGGTTTCTTGGAGTCTGTATCTGCCTTATATGGTGTTCCTACAGCGAGGGTTAATGGAGAAGGCTTTCTCTCAGAGTACTTTGCCCCCTATCGAATGGTACTCGCCAGGGATGCCCCCTCTCCCCCTTGCTATATGCATTGGCTATTGAACCCTTGCTATAGGAATAAGGAAGAATCTGGATATTTGAGGAATTAAATTGGAACAAAAGGAGTATAAATTGAGCTTATTTGGTGATGATATAATTTTAAGTTTAACCAACCCATTGATTTCTTTACCAATTTAAAAAAAAAACCTACATACCTTTAGTACAATATCAGATTTCAAAATTAAATCAGAGGCTCTCGCTGTTGGAGTGAATCATACAATGGATTGTTCCTTAAAACACTTGAACATACATATTAGTAAGGAGCTGACCTTTACACAGAAAATTACCCCTCCCCCTTGTTTAAGACACTAATAAAAGATTTGAACTTGAGACAAATTGGAGATTTCTTGGCTACTGTAGGTAGAGTGTCTACAATGAACATAAACATTCTTCCCCGGCTTTTGTATGTTTAGGGCCCCTCCCAGTTTCCCAGAAAGTAGAATATTTTCCACTCAAAAATAAATAAATTCATATTGTTCGGAAAGAAATCCAGAACAAGAGTTCTCATACATCCAAGAGTTCTCAAGGAGTTAAGCTCAGTAATAGCAAAACCATTATATTTAATATTCAAGGACTCCATTTCCACAGGCTCAGTACCACAAGATTGGCGTAAAGCAGATGTGGTGCCTATATTTAAAAAGGGAGCTAGATCACACCCGGGGAATTACAGACCTATAAGCCTGACTTCAATAGTAGGGAAACTACTTGAAGGTTTAATACGGGATAATATTCAGGAATACCTAATGGAAAACAAAATTATTAGTAATAGTCAGCATGGATTTATGAAGGATAGATCTTGCCAAATTAACCTTATTTGTTTCTTTGAGGAGGTAAGTAGGAATTTAGACCAGGGTAATGCAGTTGATGTGGTCTACTTAGATTTTGCAAAGGCTTTTGATACGGTTTCACACAAGAGGTTGGTGTACAAAATAAAGAAAATTGGACTCAGTAATAATATATGCACCTGGATTGAAAACTGGTTAAAGGACAGACAACAGAGGGTTGTCATAAATGGAAAATTTTCAGGTTGGGCTAAAGTCGTGAGTGGAGTACCTCAAGGATCGGTACTGGGACCCCTGCTTTTTAACTTGTTTATTAATGACCTTGAGGTTGGGATCGAGAGCAAAGTCTCCATCTTTGCTGATGATACTAAATTGTGTAAGGTAATAGAATCAGAGCAGGATGTAATTTCTCTTCAGAAGGACTTGGAGAGACTGGAAACGTGGGCAGGTAAATGACAAATGAGGTTTAATACAGATAAATGTAAGGTTATGCATTTGGGATGCAAGAATAAAAAGGCGACTTATAAATTAAATGGAGATATATTGGGGGAATCCTTGATGGAGAAGGATTTAGGAGTGCTTGTAAACAGCAGGCTTAGCAATAGTGCCCAATGTCATGCAGTAGCTGCAAAGGCAAACAAGATCTTATCTTGCATCAAACGGGCAATGGATGGAAGGGAAGTAAACATAATTATGCCCCTTTACAAAGCATTAGTAAGACCACACTTTGAATATGGAGTACAATTTTGGGCACCAATCCTTAGAAAAGACATTATGAAACTAGAGAGAGTGCAGAGAAGAGCCACCAAATTAATAAAGGGGATGGACATTCTAACTTATGAGGAGAGGCTAGCTAAATTAGATTTATTTACATTAGAAAAGAGGCATCTAAGAGGGGATATGATAACTATATACAAATATATTCAGGGACAATACAAGGAGCTTTCAAAAGAACTATTCATCCCACGGGCAGTACAAAGGTCTCGGGGCCATCCCTTAAGGTTGGAGGAAAGGAAATTTCACCAGCAATAAAGGAACGGGTTCTTTACAGTAAGGGCAGTTAAAATGTGGAATTCATTACCCATGGAGACTGTGATGGCAGATACAATAGATTTGTTCAAAAATAGGTTGGACATCTTTTTAGATGGGAAAGGTATACAGGGATATACCAAATAAGTATACATGGGAAGGATGTTGATCCAGGGATTAATCCGACTGCCAATTCTTAGAGTCAGGAAGGAATTCATTTTTCCCCTTAATGGGGTTTTTTGTTTGCCTTCCTCTGGATCAATAAGTAAGTATAGATATAGAATAAAGTATCTGTTGTCTAAATTTAGCATAGGTTGAACTTGATGGACGTACGTCTTTTTTCAACCTCATCTGTAACTATGTAACTATGTAACATGTATGACTATTTTACAGAGACCAATTGTCAAGGGTGGTTTGGCCTTTCCTACTTAGTAAAGTTAATAAAGACAGGAACTCAATCTGGAGCGATGAGGAACCGGCGGCCGAGGGAAAGGGCCCTTTCCCTTCCCCCCCCCCCCCCCCCCTTCCCTCAATCTCCCTCTCTTTCTTTTTCTTTCCCATCTTGATCTCTGGGCCAAACGTTGGTCCTGGGGGTTCGCCACTTGTCTGAACGGTTCCACCCAATGGTCCCTTCCCAATTTAAAAATACTGGTTACTGTATTAGGCTATCTCTATATTGCAATGTTTGTAAAATTTATTTATGCCTAATAAAAATGTTTGAGAAAAATAATAATAATAAGGTATTAAAATGTATAGCAAATCTACACTTCTACAGGACCATTACATCTACAACCTTGAACTACAGATGCAGCAGCCGTTATTCGAACAAATCACGGCGCCTTTTTTGTGTGCGCTGCTGTACTCCACGCGTCATTGTCGCCACCAATTGCCCCAGGCACACGTGTTTATCGCGGTTGCTTTGTTTGAATTTCATGGATTGTGTGCAATTAAATGCAATGAAATTAATTCATTGTAATGTGTACAGTACTGTGTCAATTTCAGGTGTTTAAAAGCCAGAACACTAAAATGCCATTTTCTGCACTCGCGTCTAAAGGCGGTACGATTGGAAGAAATTGGGCTCCATCACATGGGTATTCTGAGGTATACACCGCGTGAAGTGTTTCAATAACGGCCGCTGCATCTGTATATTTATTTTCCCCAAAATACTGTGACTTAGCCCTGGCTTCTACATGGAATCCCTCATCATTCTTTCTGTACTTCTGCTTAGTTCCTAAAATGAATTGCGTATCCAGCTATATGTTATTGGTCTTCTGAATCTAAATCAGAAAATTACTAAAATCCAGTAATGCTTTGACGTTGCTGCAACTGCAGTATGTTTTTTACATTTTCTTTTTTAACATTCTTATTAGGAAAGCAGTGGATCCCCAAGATGCAGCCAGTTGATCCTGTTTTAGAAAATGTGACTTTGGAACCAGAGCTGGAAGAAGCTTTGGCCAATGCATCTGATGCAGAACTCTGTGACATTGCTGGTGAGTACATTGCTATCATTATATTATTCTTACACTTTAGAGCAGTGTTTCCCAAATAGTGGGTCACGCGGTGTTCCCGTTTCTCTACCCGCCCCCGCCCCCCTACCTCTCTCGCTCAAGTTAAAAAAAATGGCGGCGATTCCCCCGCGCATGCGCAGGACAAGAAGGGGCTTCCCCCCTCCCCCGCTCCCAACGTGGAACGGAGGAGGAAGTAACAGCTCCTCTGCGGCCCGCTTCCCCCTGTGGCCAGCTTCCCGTGCTCCCCCCGAGCTCACCTCCCGTGGCCCCCCTCCCGCACCCCCAAGCCCACCTCCCGTCCCGGGCAACTGCCGTTGGGATAGCAGGGGCAGCAGGGGAAAGCTTCCGGCGGCAAGGTAAGTCAGCTCACCCAGTCACTGTCACCCACCCAGTCACTGTCACCCACCCTGTCACTGTCACCCACCCAGTCACTGTCACCCAGTCACTCTCTCCCATCCAGTCACTGTCACCCAGTCACTGTCTCCCACCTAGTCACTGTCTCCCAAAGTCAGTTGGTGCGGGAGATGGGCGCGGGGGCGGGCAATGGTGGCTGAGGGGTCGCTGGTGGGCAGGGGGAGGCGGTGGAGCCGCCTGCTTGGATCGCCGTCCTTTTCTCTCTCGCCCGCCTCCCCCCCCTCCAGTCACTCACATCCGTCGTTGCCTATAATTCACTGTGTGTGTCTGTATGTGTATAGGGGAGTGTGTGTGTGTATCAGTGGCTGTGTGTGTGTATCAGTGTCTGTGTTTGTGTGTGTGTGTGTGTGTGTGTGTGTGTGTGTGTATCAGTGGCTGTGTGTGTGTTTGTGTATCAGTGGCTGTGTGTGTGTGTATCAGTGGCTGTGTGTGTGTGTGTGTGTGTGTATCAGTGTCTGTGTGTGTATGTGTATCAGTGTGTGTGTGTGTGTGTGTGTGTGTGTGTGCGTGCGTGTGTGTATCAGTGTGTGTGTGTGTGTATCAGTGTCTGTGTGTGTGTATATCAGTGGCTGTGTGTGTGTGTATATCAGTGGCTGTGTGTGTGTGTATATCAGTGGCTGTGTGTGTTTATATCAGTGGCTGTGTGTTTGTGTGTGTATCAGTGGCTGTGTGTGTGTGTATATCAGTGTGTGTGTATCAGTGGCTGTGTTTGTGTGTATCAGTATCAGTATGTGTGTGTCTGTGTGTGTGTGTATCAGTGTCGGTGTGTGTGTGTGTGTGTGTGTGTGTGTGTGTGTGTGTGTGTGTGTGTGTGTGTGCATCAGTGTGTGTATCAGTGTGTGTGTGTATCAGTGTGTGTGTGTATCAGTGAGTGTGTGCATCAGTGAGTGTGTGTATCAATGTGTGTGTGTATCAGTGTCTGTGTGTGTGTAGCAGTGTCTGTGTGTGTGTAGCAGTGTCTGTGTGTGTGTATCAGTGTGTGTGTATCAATGTCTGTGTGTGGTGTGTATCAGTGTGTGTGTGTATGTGTGTGTGTGTGTAGTAGTGTCAGTGGCTGTGTTTGTGTATCAGTGTCTGTGTGTGTGTATCAGTGGCTGTGTGTGTGTATCAGTGGCTGTGTGTGTGTGTCAGTGGCTGTGTGTGTGTATCAGTGGCTGTGTGTGTGTATCAGTGGCTGTGTGTGTGTATCAGTGGCTGTGTGTGTGTACCAGTGGCTGTGTGTGTGCACCAGTGTCTGTGTGTGCGTGTGTGTCAGTGGCTGCGTGTGTATGTTCATCAGTGGCTGTGTATGTGTGTATCAGTGGCTGTGTGTGTGTGTATCAGTGCCTATCAGTGCCTGTGTTTGTGTCTGTGCAGGCCAGCTGTGTCTGTGTCTGTGTGGGTGTCTGTGCGTGGTTAGTGTCTGTGTTGGTCTGTCTGTGTGAGTGTCTGTAGGTCAGTGACTGTGTGCGTCTGTGCAGGTCAGAGAGAGAATGGGGGGTGGGGGAGAGAGAATAGAGGGGATTGAGAGAATATATGAAATCTATATGGACATTCATAACTGTTTTATTTTACCTATAGGCGATAACATTTTTAGTGGGTCACGAAGGAGAAGTTAAAAAATAACCGGGTCACGGAAAAAAAAATTTGGGAAACGCTGCTTTAGAGTGTAAAACAGAAACTTGCTTATTTATATATACAGGGAGGGAGAGCTGGACCCGGCTGGCTGAACCCAGGAGTTTGGCAGTAGGCTGGGCCTCTTCCTCTGCCTGGCCCAAGCACAACGATCTTATTATTAAACCTGAAGAACTTACAATCCAAACAGACATTCACATACTTGAATATACTCTCATCAATTATTATTTGCCAATTTATATGTATATTATAGCTTTAGTATTCTTTTATAACAATTCAACAAATAATTGCGTCATTTGTGTCTTCATTAAAATGCAAAAAAATATTACAGTAGCGAAAAAGTTTTTATCACATTTAATACCAATTATCTAATGCAAAAATATTGCTACTGAAAAAGCTCACTGGCATGCAGTTTCCTTTACTTCTGTCACACCTCCTTGATAATAGCCTAACAGAGCTCCTTCCCTTATAACTTCACAGGCTAACCTGTGGCAGGACATGTTCATACACACTATTATTCTCACCAGCTAGGGTTAGGTAAGAACATTTTTGTGAGATTTTAATTGTCAGTTTCTTTCTGGCACTTTATTGAATGCCATGTGAATACTGTACTTCATTTTGCAAGATTTCCTCATTTGCATATAACTGCATTAAAGACCAAACAAAATCACTACCTAAAATCTCTTTTCACTCAGTTTGGACTTGTGAGTACTCTTTAACGAATACAATGAGATCACTTATCGAGTGATATCGCCATTTACCGATAGAAAATACTATTCTTGTCCATTAATGAATAAACCAAATGAGGGAATTTGTTTTAAGTGGGAAAGAGGTTGCTTTATTCTGTTACTATTGCCAAGATATGCCTTTTTCTCACTCATGATGCAACAAAAATCCTAATTCACTCACTCATCCTGTCCCGCCTTGTCTACTGCAACCTTCTTCTAGTGGTCATTCCCCTTGTTCCACTATGCACATCTATACATTGGCTTCCCACATCCTGTAGAATCAAATTTAATACCCTAGCTTTGACTTAGAAAGCCCTCAATGACACTGTCCCAACTTACATCTCAGCACTCATCCCCAAATATAGCTTTAAACGCCCCAACATTCTGCCCTCAACATCCAGTTGTCCTCCTGCCTTATCTCCTGTCACTCCCACCTACAGCACAAGACTTCCCCCATGCTGCCCTCTCTCTCTGGAATTCCCTACCATGAACCAGACTCACCCAACACATTCGGATATTTAAAAACTCCCCGAAAACTCACCTTTTCATGAAAGCGTGGTTGCCTTACCTCCAACATCCAACTTCCAATCCCCTCCAATCCCATTGGGACCAGCTATGCAGCTGGATTAATCCTGATGCTATGTAACACCCTCTAACATTCAAACCCTCAAACCTTAATGGGATCATCTATTTGGATTTACCATACTCCAACTTGAGGTACACTCCATCCCACAATGAGTAGCCATTTTTCCTTTTTGTTTCAACATTGTCCCTCATTCACCCTAGATTGTAAACTCTCACGAGCAGGGCCCTCATTACCTCTTTGTATCTGTTTGTGCAGGTTTGTCCTTATTTTTATTTGTATGTAACCTGTTTATGTAATTATCAAATCTCTGTACCCCAATTGTGCTGTGCTTCAGGATATGTTGGAGCTTTAGAAAAAACATATATAAAGAAGAACAGAACCTCGCTCTAACTATGTCCATCTGTGTGCTGCCTGGAAATAGCTGAAAGCAGATAAAGTATACAGGGGTACTTGAAGAAAAATAATTCCTTTATGGGGGCACCACAGTTGAGTAATGTTTGTGTATTTTAATTTAAAAGTAATCTTTAATTGAAAAAAGGTTAAAACATAAGCATCCACAGTCCTAACAGAAATCTAACTAATACATAAAAAGCTAAGGATCACTTAGGTATTCACCTCTGTCTAGAACTAGGTATTGAAATAATGGGGAGTGAGAGGGGAGGGGATGGTGAGCTCTAGCTACTGTCTACGAGATGGTGCCAGGGGTGAAGGAATCATAGAACACAGAAGTACACTTGCCTAGACAAGTTGAAGAACCCCTTTGAACAAGCACTCATATGGTGATAAATACAAATACAAATAGTTAAAAAGTAATAACCTTTATTTGTGTATATGGGTATAGTTAGTGAAAAACGTAACACTCAACACACTTAAAACACGTATTAAACTGAATGCCTCTAAGTCTGGCTTATAGACTGATAGAGGTAGTGCTTGAAGGAACTAAGTTTGACTGGCACCAAGGAAAAAAGGTCAAAAAATTAAAATAAGATGTAAAACATACATGAAAGCGTCAGCGTGACGCGAAACGTTCGTCGGTGGGCGCTCCGCTGTGACGTCAGCACGCATGTTGGTGCGGCGACGTCTGCTGTATTGTAATAGAGCGGAGAATAGCCGCTGTTCTATTTAGAGTTCCACCCGGCAGTTTAATATTTGGCGGTGTTCATGAATACACCATGCCGGGTGTATTTATCACCATATGAGTGCTTGTTCAAAGGGGTTCTTCAACTTGTCTAGGCAAGTGTACTTCTGTGTTCTAGAACTAGGTATTGAAACAAATATCCCTGTCTAGATCAGACAGGTGTAAAATCCAGATGATAGTGTAAATACCTTTCCTTCCAGTAAAGGATTAGGTATGTCCAAAGTTCCCTATTATCTGTTGTGTATTGCCAGAACAACCTAGTAGCAGGTCCTCTGTCTGTTATACCAAACAGTAGGACATTGGTTTAAAGCAGCGGTGCGCAAACTAGGGGGCGCTCCCCCTTGGAGGGGCGCCAGATTATTTAGGGGGGGCGTGGGCCGGCAGCTGCTGTGCACGGGCGGCAGCCAAGAAGCTCAAGCTCCGTGCTGGCTGCTTCCCTGCTCTGCTCTTGCTGCGGGGGCGGGAACTTCCCTGCTCTGCTCTGTGCTTGCTGCGGGGGCGGGGACTTCCCTGCTCTGCTCTGTGCTTGCTGCTGTGCTTTCAGCTGCACACGGGGGACCAGCATGTTCAGTACTCCCCCCCCCCAGGTGAAAGTGTGACTGTTGTGATTGAGTGTGATTGTGTATGTGTGTGTGAGTGTGTGTTGTGTCTGTGTTGGTTGTGATTGATTGAGTGTGTGTTGTGTTTGGGTGTTGTGATTGTGTGTTGTGGGTAGGTGTTGGTTGTGATTGAGTGTGTGTTGTGTGTGTGTTGTGATTATGTGTGTTGTGATTGTGTGTGTGTGTGTTGTGATTGTGTGTGTGTGTGTTGTGATTGTGTGTGTTGTGATTGTGTGTCTGTGTGTTGTGTCTGTTGGTTGTGATTGTGTTTATTGTGTGTGTGTTGTGTGTGGGTTTGTATTGTGTGTGTGTTGTGTCTGTGTTGGTTGTGATTGATTGAGTGTGTGTTGTGTGGGTTTGTGATTGAGTATGTGGTGTGTGTGTTGTCTGTGTTGGTTGTGATCCAGTGTGTGTTGTGTCTGTGTGTGTGTTTGGTGTGATTGTGTGTGTTTTGTGTGTGTGTGTTGTCGGTTGTGATTGAGTGTGTGTGTGTTGTGATTGTGTGTGTTGTGTCTGTGTGTGTGTTGTGTCTGTGTTGGTTGTGATTGAGGGTGTGTTGTCTGTGTGTGTTTTGATTGAGTATGTGTGCTGTGTCTTTGTTGTGATTGTGTGTGTTGTGATTGAATGCAGCGGTGCGCAAACTGGGGGGCGCAAGATTATTTAGGGGGGGCGCATGTGGCATGCGGCAAAACCTGGTGTGCGCGGGCCAGCAGACACTGTGCGCGGGAGGGCGAAATAGCTGTGCACGGGCGGCCAAGAAGATGTACACGGGCGACCAAGATGCTGTGCGTGGCCGGCCGAACAGGATTGTGCAGGTGGCGGCCACGTGAGGGTGTGTGCGCATGCGCGGGGGCTTCGGAGGTACGGGGAGGAGCATGCCCCAGCGCTGCCCTGCAATAGCGCTGTGTTCCTGCTCCCCTCCACTGGCAACCTAGTTCGCTGTGATCCTCTGCAAGTGAAAGGGTAGGCTGCCACTATATCAATCATACTATGAATGTACAGAAATAATGTTAAAAAAAAAGTGAACTCATAACATTGAAAACGGAAAAAAAATAATAATACTGTAGGTAGGAGTGTGGATGACACTGGGGACAGCATGCCAAAGAGCAAGGAGAATAAAAAGGCAAATGGGAGAAGGAAAAAAGGGAGGGGAAGGGAAAAAAAAAGGGGGGGGGAGGTAGCAAAGAGGTGGGTGAATGCCCCCCAGAAAGGATTGCCTTTGTGCATGTACGCTCTCCCAAGCTTGGCGCTTGGGGAGACAAACAAAATTGACTTTGAAGCGAGCTCAGCAGCAGTCAATGCAAACACACGCGCACACACACAGCCACATGCGCACAAACACACACACAAAAATAGCCCTGATCCACGCCCCCCCCCCCCCCCCCCGCTCGTGCTTGCAAAATTATGCAGGACACCCTGTTGATGTCGCTGCTCTCAGCGACAGCGTGGACGCAGCATAATTTTGCAAGCGCGAGCTGTTGAAAAATATATAAGTATTTAGACATATTTGTTTTTACATTGTATACCGTTTAACAAAGGGGATTTTTTTCCATGTGATTTTGATTACATCAGGCAGGGGGGGCCCGAGAAATGTTATAGATGAAAAGGGGGGCTCGGCATAAAAGGTTTGCTCACCCCTGGTTTAAAGCATGTTGCTATCTCCTGAATTGGATTATGTATTTAGGCACTTTTAGCACAACTCGACACTAGGTTTCCGTCTGAAGTGTCTTTTCTATACTTCCTATGTACCAGAGAAGAACACGTGTTCAAAAAAAGGTAAATAAGTAACAGTCTTGGGGAGCGCAGGTGTATATGAAAAATACAAAAGAACACACATTAGTGCAATATGTTCGTGGCAGTGTTAGGCTGCGTCCATACAGCCTTCGTCCACATGGAGGCTTGCGAGTCCTTGACGTCACCGCGTGAAGTGGGTGCATGTTCTGGACATGGTAGATGCGCCATAGGGAGGCGTGTCTAGGGGCGTGTTCTGTGACATCACGGAGCTTGTTCGCCTTCATTGGGCGAAATGCTCACGTGATCTGCCCTTCACGCCGAGAAATCAGTTTCAACTGATTCCTCGTGCAACGCGCGCCCCCTCCTGCTATCGCCCTCGCGGTCTATGGGCATGATCAATGCCTTAAGGCAATGTGATCACGCCGCGTGCGGACGCCTCCGTGCAGTCTTCGGCAGCATGGACGACACCTAAGGACTCAGTCTTTGAATCCAACAGGAGATGTACTCACAGGAGCAATATAGGACCTCGATGACCGGAACATGATGAATGGCAAGGATCGTCGGGGTCACAGGCAGGGTTCAGTGGCAAGCGAGAAGCAGGATCGTTAGGGTCCAGGCAGGGATCGGCAGCAGGAACAGGGTAGGGGAGTAGGGGTCTTCACCGCTCCTCTCCTCAGCGTTGCTTGCGTCTCTCGTGTTGCGAGAGTGCATGAGCCATAACTAGAGACGCCACCGAGAAGGGTCGGATGTGGAATTCATATAAAAAATAAATATTTTTATTTAGCTATTAAAATGAGGCACAAAAAAATCCTGTAATGCGTTTCACGCCAACGTGGCGCTTTATCAAGGATGCACATATCCAGACAGCCTTACTACTGAATGCCAAAAGGACGTCTCCTGAGAAGTTCCTTTTGGCATTCAAGGAATAGGGAGGCAGAACATCTGTAGCTTACACTACATAGAATGAAAGTATTTGGTGCTTGTTTCTCCCAGCCCTGATATTCACTTGGCCCAGGTCCACAAAAGGCTATTAAGCTTTGCACGCTTCCCATATGAATTGGAGTAAAAGCATGCTAAAACGTAGCACCGTTTTGTAGATCTACACCGTAGTTACTAACTAAGCTACATATTGTACTTAGATGTTGAGTAGTTGGCACTGCTTCTTTTATAAATAGTTTTATGTACTGCCTTCAAGTTTTCTGCAAAGAAAAATAAAATAACTGCGCCAACCGTGTTAAAATGGGTTCAAAGTTTCAGTCCCTCATAGAGTGTAGTCCTGCTGCCAGAGTTTCGTTCAGAGGTGATTCACCAACCTCTGTATTAGTCACTGAATGGAAAGGGGGGGGGGGGATCCTCCGGCGCTGTGCTTCACTCAGATTTCCAGGACACATGCAATATAAAACAGACAAAGGGACCGCAATCAGGAAGGGTTAGATCACAGTAGTATGCTAGGAGTGAGATATACAGCAGGCACACTTACATTAAAACACCAGATTCCCCCTTATGTGCAGTGTATACTTCTTAGTATGACCTCAGGGAAAGGGAGAAAACAGAAAAAACATAGTATAACACTGTTTATTGAACAAAATTGATTAAAAAAGAGATTGCCATCTCACAAGCGACCATTAAAAAATGGCATAGAAAGGAGAAGTTTTCAGTCTCTGCCAGACTTCCTCCCAGGTGGTTAGGTGTCCGCGTGGAGTCTGTCCCAATCGATAAGATGGTAGTGCAGCGATGTGGATGAGAATCAGGTGGTTTGCCCAGACTTGTGCACAGCCTGGTCTCTCTCCCGTCCGTCAGCCTTCTTGCTGTTACTTCCTCCTCCCACGCATGCGCATGCGCTCCGGTGGTAGTGTTAGTGAAATTGGGATTACACTTCACTCCTCTGTATGGTGGCTTGCGAGGACCAAAAGACCGTCAGACGCGTTTCGCTAAAAGCTTCCTCAGTGACGTAGATACATGGGGGTCAGCAGCACTTTGTATATCCTCTAGTCTTTGCATTGTCCAATCTGACACTGTTTCTTGCTCTCTCTATTTGCATATGTAATTGCACTGTTTAGATCCATCTCTTACATGACTATAATACATAAATACATAAATGACAGTTTAAAACAATAACTTACATAAATAATTATAAAAAAATGTATTGATTCTTTTTACTTATTTGATATCCCTAAGGATGCAGAAATAATGTGATGGAATGCCAGGTTCCTGCATTTTGAATCCTAAATGAAGGCTGTCAGTTCCAACTCCAGATTTAACCCTTTAGGTGCTAGGGTTTGCAGGGTGAAGATCCAAAAGGATTCTCTTTGTGATATTTTTTGAATAAAGTCTCCTCCCCTCCAATCTGTCTTTACCTGTTCTATTCCGAGGAACTTCAAGCAAGCAGGGTTTTTATTATGTTTAATCCTATAGTGGTTTGACACACTATGGGATTCTAAACCATTAATAATATTTCTAATGTGCTCTCCAATTCGTGTCTTTAATGTGCGTATTGTTCTGCCTACGTACTGGAGATTGCACCCACATTGCAGTACATACACTATGCCTTTGCTATTGCAAGTGACGTGTGACTTTATTGGGTATTCAATTGATGAAACAATACTTTTAAAACTTATGCTTTTTGTATTTAGTTGTGAGTTATTTTTACATGCTTTGCAATTTAGACATTTAGAGAAACCTTTAGACAGTTTATCTAACCAACATTGGTTTTGTTTTGGGTGGAGGTAGCTTGTGACTAATTTTTGTTTTAAATTCGGCGCTCGTGAGAAGATCACATCTGGTTTTTCTCTTATGATCTCTGTTAGCCATTGATCCTGTTTAAGGATATGCAAATGTTTCTTTAAAATACCCTTAATTTTATTTGACTGTGTACTAAAAGCTGTAATAAAAGGAATAAAATTCTCTCTAAATTTGTCATCTGATTTTTTCTTTTTATACAGTATGTTAGCAGTTCTGTTCTATTTAGTCCTCCTACTTTTTTAATCGCTGTTTCTACTGTCTGTACTTTATATTCTTTCTCCAGAAATCTTTCTTTCATAGGTATGATCTGATTTTCATACTCTTCTAGTTGTGTACAGTTTCTTTTTAAGCGCCTAAATTCCCCATAGGGGACGTTTTCAAGCCAGGTCTTTTTGTGGCAGCTATCTGCTTTGATAAAGTTGTTGCAGTTGACTGATTTAAAATGGGTTCTCGTATTGATTTTATCCATTTCTATAAAAATCTCCAGATCTAAAAATTCCACTTTTGTAGGGCTGATATTATATGTAAAATTCAAATTGACATTGTTTTGATTTATTGTGTGAAAAAAACTTTGTAGGGATATTGAATCTCCTCTCCATATGATCACAATATCGTCAATATAGCGACGATAGAGCACCAGGTTTGCCTCCCAGGTATGGTTGGGCCAAATTACTTGGTCTTCCCACCAACCAAGAAAATGATTTGCATAACTGGGGGCAAACCTGGTACCCATCGCAGTCCCTCTTGTCTGCAAGTAGAATTCTTCCCCAAACCAGAAGGCATTGTGGTCAAGGATAAACCTGATCCCATCAATAATGAAATGCAACTGAGTTGGAGCTATTGTCAGATGTTTTTCCAAACAATATTTCGTAGCATTACAACCCTGCGTATGGTCTATACACGTATACAGTGATGTTATATCACAAGTTGCCAGCAGAAATTCTGGTTGCCAGACCACTTTCTCTAGCAACTGAAGTATCTGTGTTGTGTCCTTCAAGTGTGATTGGAGTTTTTTCACTGCAGGTTGTAATAGCATATCTATATATGCTGATAGGTTTTGCGTTAGTGAATTTATCCCCGATTTTATAGGCCTTCCGGGGGGATTAATAAGCGACTTGTGTAGTTTCGGAAGATAATAGAAGACTGGTGTCTTTGGATTCTCTATTCTGATGAAATCATACTCTTTTTTTAAAAGGATCCCTTTTTCCAATCCATCATCTAACAGAGATATCATTTCTTTCTCAAATTTTATCTTTGGATTTGATTTAAGCTTTATGTAGGTAGTTTCATCTCCCAACAGACGTTCAGCTTCCTTTACATAGTCTGGTGTGTCTAAAATGACTACACCTCCCCCCTTATCTGCTGGTTTTATTACGATTTCTTTATTATTGGATAAATCATCTAATACTTCCCTTTCTTTCTTATTCAGATTTGGTCTGTTTTTATTCTTCTGTGTGTTTATCTTTTTCAGGTCTTCTTCAATTAATTTCTGAAAGGTTTCCAGATAAGGACCCTTGCAGAAACTTGGATAAAATGTAGACGTTTTTTTAAACTCGTATGTAAAAATGGGTCATCGTTGTGTTCAATATTTGTAATTTCTGTTTCTCTCTGTTGATTTGTTTTGGCATAGTATCTCTTCAATGTTAAGCGCCTCACATATTTCTGCGCATCAATGAACATTTGGAATAATGATGTCCTATTTGATGGGGCAAAGTTCAGGCCTCTACTTAAAACTGCCTCTTCTTCCTCTTTAAGTTTGTATTTGCTTAAATTGAAGATTCCTATTTTATTATCTTTTTCTTTACCTTCTCTGATCCCTTCTTCCCCCCTCTGCATCCTCTCTTCTTTCCCCGTTTCTCATTCCTCTTGAGGTTATAGCTGATGTTGCCCTCCACATTCTGGGGTAGTATCCCTCCTGCTCTCTGTCCCTCTCCCATCCCCTCCTCTGTTCTAAAAAAGGAGGTTCTTGGTTATCAGAATGGTTTTCTTTCCTCCATGGTGATCTATATCTTTCCTTTTCTCTTCTATTACTAAGGTCTCTTCTTTCAGGTTCTCTATCTTCTCTATATTCCCGCTCCCTTCTAGTGGGTTCTCTTTTTCCCTTTGTGTGGAAGTCTCGTTCCTTATAGGGCCTTGAATTTCCCCCTTCTGTTCTTTTATTGTTATTTGACCTCCATTCTGTATATCTACTTTGATTTTTTCGATTATCTATATATCTGTCCTGATTTTCACTACGTTTATTTGTTTGTGTTTGTCTATATTTATCTTTCTCACGTCCTTTTTCTTTCTCTTTTTGTTTTTGTTCTCCTCTATTTGGTCTCACTGATCTACTTCTTTCTCTTCTATCTCGTTTCTCTGCTTCTCTAGATTTGCTTCTTTCTTTTTGTGCTGTTATTACCCCATGAATCTTTTCTTTGGTTTTGTAATCTCTGTATTTGTTTTCTTTATAATCAATTTTGTCCCTTCTAAATTTCATCCTTTTATTTTCTTTAGTTGTTTCCTCTATTTTATCTAATCTGTCTTTAATTTCTATTTCACATAAATTGAATTCTTCATGTCCCTCGTATATTTCTAGGTTGCATTGGGTCTCAATGATTTGTTGATCAATTCTTTTTAACGTCTCACCTCTTGTGATAGTAATGAACCGCATTAGTTCAAATGAGCAATTATCCAATATTCTGTTCCACTCTGCCATAAAAACTGGATTGTCTTGCTCTAAGGTGGGAGATTTAAAGATACGTAGCCCTCTTGGGATTCTAGCCTGCTCTATATATTTCTCAATGGCAGCTAGTTCCCAGCATTGCTTAATTTCATCTATCATTAGCTTTTCTAGATTCTGAAATTCAAAAAACATTTTTTCTTCATCTAGAATGGGGCTAGCTAATATTTCATCTGTGGTAATCATATCCTCTTCTAAGGAAGTGTAAAAGACTTCTTCTAACATTGAACCTCTATGCAACCTATTATAAAAAAGTGATGTTTTCTCCATAATTAAAACGAAAGGCTGCAACTATATGGAATACAACAACAGATACAAAGAAAAATAAAATAAATGCGCCAACCGTGTTAAAATGGGTTCAAAGTTTCAGTCCCTCATAGAGTGTAGTCCTGCTGCCAGAGTTTCGTTCAGAGGTGATTCACCAACCTCTGTATTAGTCACTGAATGGAAAGGGGGGGGGGGGGGATCCTCCGGCGCTGTGCTTCACTCAGATTTCCAGGACACATGCAATATAAAACAGACAAAGGGACCGCAATCAGGAAGGGTTAGATCACAGTAGTATGCTAGGAGTGAGATATACAGTAGGCACACTTACATTAAAACACCAGATTCCCCCTTATGTGCAGTGTATACTTCTTAGTATGACCTCAGGGAAAGGGAGAAAACAGAAAAAACATAGTATAACACTGTTTATTGAACAAAATTGATTAAAAAAGAGATTGCCAACTCACAAACGACCATTAAAAAATGGCATAGAAAGGAGAAGTTTTCAGTCTCTGCCAGACTTCCTCCCAGGTGGTCAGGTGTCCGCATGGAGTCTGTCCCAATCGATAAGATGGTAGTGCAGCGATGTGGATGAGAATCGGTTGGTTTGCCCAGACTTGAGCACAGCCTGGTCTCTTTCCCGTCCGTCAGCCTCCTTGCTGTTACTTCCACCTCCCGCGCATGCGCATGCGCTTCGGTGGTAGTGTTAGTCAAATTGGGATTACACTTCACTCCTCTGTACGGTGGCTTGCGAGGACCAAAAGACTGTCAGACGCGTTTCGCTAAAAGCTTCCTCAGTGACGTAGATACATGGGGGTCAGCAGCACTTTATATATCCTCTAGTCTTTGCATTGTCCAATCTGACACTGTTTCTTGCTCTCTCTATTTGCATATGTAATTGCACTGTTTAGATCCATCTCTTACATGACTATAATACATAAATACATAAATGACAGTTTAAAACAATAACTTACATAAATAATTATAAAAAATGTATTGATTCTTTTTACTTATTTGATATCCCTAAGGATGCAGAAATAATGTGATGGAATGCCAGGTTCCTGCATTTTGAATCCTAAATGAAGGCTGTCAGTTCCAACTCCAGATTTAACCCTTTAGGTGCTAGGGTTTGCAGGGTGAAGATCCAAAAGGATTCTCTTTGTGATATTTTTTGAATAAAGTCTCCTCCCCTCCAATCTGTCTTTACCTGTTCTATTCCGAGGAACTTCAAGCAAGCAGGGTTTTTATTATGTTTAATCCTATAGTGGTTTGACACACTATGGGATTCTAAACCATTAATAATATTTCTAATGTGCTCTCCAATTCGTGTCTTTAATTTGCGTATTGTTCTGCCTATGTACTGGAGATTGCACCCACATTGCAGTACATACACTATGCCTTTGCTATTGCAAGTGATGTGTGACTTTATTGGGTATTCAATTGATGAAACAATACTTTTAAAACTTATGCTTTTTGTATTTAGTTGTGAGTTATTTTTACATGCTTTGCAATTTAGACATTTAGAGAAACCTTTAGACAGTTTATCTAACCAACATTGGTTTTGTTTTGGGTGGAGGTAGCTTGTGACTAATTTTTGTTTTAAATTTGGCGCTCGTGAGAAGATCACATCTGGTTTTTCTCCTATGATCTCTGTTAGCCATTGATCCTGTTTAAGGATATGCCAATGTTTCTTTAAAATACCCTTAATTTTATTTGACTGTGTACTAAAAGCTGTAATAAAAGGAATAAAATTCTCTCTAAATTTGTCATCTGATTTTTTCTTTTTATATGTTAGCAGTTCTGTTCTATTTAGTCCTCTTACTTTTTTAATCGCTGTTTCTACTGTCTGTACTTTATATTCTTTCTCCAGAAATCTTTCTTTCATAGGTATGATCTGATTTTCATACTCTTCTAGTTGTGTACAGTTTCTTTTTAAGCGCCTAAATTCCCCATAGGGGACGTTTTCAAGCCAGGTCTTTTTGTGGCAGCTATCTGCTTTGATAAAGTTGTTGCAGTTGACTGATTTAAAATGGGTTCTCGTATTGATTTTATCCATTTCTATAAAAATCTCCAGATCTAAAAATTCCACTTTTGTAGGGCTGATATTATATGTAAAATTCAAATTGACATTGTTTTGATTTATTGTGTCAAAAAAACTTTGTAGGGATATTGAATCTCCTCTCCATATGATCACAATATCGTCAATATAGCGACGATAGAGCACCAGGTTTGCCTCCCAGGTATGGTTGGGCCAAATTACTTGGTCTTCCCACCAACCAAGAAAATGATTTGCATAACTGGGGGCAAACCTGGTACCCAATTTGGTCTCACTGATCTACTTCTTTCTCTTCTATCTCGTTTCTCTGCTTTCTCTATAAAGAAAACAAATACAGAGATTACAAAACCAAAGAAAAGATTCATGGGATAATAACAGCACAAAAAGAAAGAAGCAAATCTAGAGAAGCAGAGAAACGAGATAGAAGAGAAAGAAGTAGATCAGTGAGACCAAATAGAGAAGAACAAAAACAAAAAGAGAAAGAAAAAGGACGTGAGAAAGATAAATATAGACAAACACAAACAAATAAACGTAGTGAAAATCAGGACAGATATATAGATAATCGAAAAAATCAAAGTAGATATACAGAATGGAGGTCAAATAACAATAAAAGAACAGAAGGGGGAAATTCAAGGCCCTATAAGGAACGAGACTTCCACACAAAGGGAAAAAGAGAACCCACTAGAAGGGAGCGGGAATATAGAGAAGATAGAGAACCTGAAAGAAGAGACCTTAGTAATAGAAGAGAAAAGGAAAGATATAAATCACCATGGAGGAAAGAAAACCATTCTGGTAACCAAGAACCTCCTTTTTTAGAACAGAGGAGGGGATGGGAGAGGGACAGAGAGCAGGAGGGACTACCCCAGAATGTGGAGGGCAACATCAGCTATAACCTCAAGAGGAATGAGAAACGGGGAAAGAAGAGAGGATGCAGAGGGGGGAAGAAGGGATCAGAGAAGGTAAAGAAAAAAGATAATAAAATAGGAATCTTCAATTTAAGCAAATACAAACTTAAAGAGGAAGAAGAGGCAGTTTTAAGTAGAGGCCTGAACTTTGCCCCATCAAATAGGACATCATCATTCCAAATGTTCATTGATGCGCAGAAATATGTGAGGCGCTTAACATTGAAGAGATACTATGCCAAAACAAATCAACAGAGAGAAACAGAAATTACAAATATTGAACACAACGATGACCCATTTTTACATACGAGTTTAAAAAAACGTCTACATTTTATCCAAGTTTCTGCAAGGGTCCTTATCTGGAAACCTTTCAGAAATTAATTGAAGAAGACCTGAAAAAGATAAACACACAGAAGAATAAAAACAGACCAAATCTTAATAAGAAAGAAAGGGAAGTATTAGATGATTTATCCAATAATAAAGAAATCGTAATAAAACCAGCAGATAAGGGGGGAGGTGTAGTCATTTTAGACGCACCAGACTATGTAAAGGAGGCTGAACGTCTGTTGGGAGATGAAACTACCCACATAAAGCTTGAATCAAATCCAAAGATAAAATTTGAGAAAGAAATGATATCTCTGTTAGATGATGGATTGGAAAAAGGGATCCTTTTAAAAAAAGAGTATGATTTCATCAGAATAGAGAATCCAAAGACACCAGTCTTCTATTATCTTCCGAAACTACACAAGTCGCTTATTAATCCCCCCGGAAGGCCTATAATATCAGGGATAAATTCACTAACGCAAAACCTATCAGCATATATAGATATGCTATTACAACCTGCAGTGAAAAAACTCTAATCACACTTGAAGGACACAACACAGATACTTCAGTTGCTAGAGAAAGTGGTCTGGCAACCAGAATTTCTGCTGGCAACTTGTGATATAACATCACTGTATACGTGTATAGACCATACGCAGGGTTGTAATGCTACGAAATATTGTTTGGAAAAACATCTGACAATAGCTCCAACTCAGTTGGATTTCATTATTGATGGGATCAGGTTTATCCTTGACCACAATGCCTTCTGGTTTGGGGAAGAATTCTACTTGCAGACAAGAGGGACTGCGATGGGTACCAGGTTTGCCCCCAGTTATGCAAATCTTTTTCTTGGTTGGTGGGAAGACCAAGTAATTTGGCCCAACCATACCTGGGAGGCAAACCTGGTGCTCTATCGTCGCTATATTGACGATATTGTGATCATATGGAGAGGAGATTCAATATCCCTACAAAGTTTTTTTGACACAATAAATCAAAACAATGTCAATTTGAATTTTACATATAATATCAGCCCTACAAAAGTGGAATTTTTAGATCTGGAGATTTTTATAGAAATGGATAAAATCAATACGAGAACCCATTTTAAATCAGTCAACTGCAACAACTTTATCAAAGCAGATAGCTGCCACAAAAAGACCTGGCTTGAAAATGTCCCCTATGGGGAATTTAGGCGCTTAAAAAGAAACTGTACACAACTAGAAGAGTATGAAAATCAGATCATACCTATGAAAGAAAGATTTCTGGAGAAAGAATATAAAGTACAGACAGTAGAAACAGCGATTAAAAAAGTAGGAGGACTAAATAGAACAGAACTGCTAACATATAAAAAGAAAAAATCAGATGACAAATTTAGAGAGAATTTTATTCCTTTTATTACAGCTTTTAGTACACAGTCAAATAAAATTAAGGGTATTTTTTTTTTTTTTTCCCAACAGTTTTTATTAGGCATTGTGTGAAATACATTGTATACAGAATAAACAATATTTTGCCTAATACAGGTTTTTCTTGTTTTATAGACAGAAAGAGGGAAAGACTCAACGCTCCCCCGACCTTCAAGTGTGGGTCGGCAGGGTTGGCGTGAGGGTCGAAACAGAGAGAGGGGGGGGGGAGGGGGAGAAGAAGTGATGGAGAGATGAGGAGGGGGGGGCAGGGTCTGGGGAAGGGAGGACCCTTCCTTCTCTGACCATTGTACTGTACTCTTCCACTACTGCTGTCTTCTACTGTGGGAATGGTCGTCACTAATCTGTCATACGGGACAGCCACGGTTCCCATGTATTGTAAAAGGGCTCCGTTTTCCTTTTTAGAAAAGCCGAGAGCTTTTCCATTAACATGACTTCCTGTATTCTGTTTTTAACAGTTTGCCTAGGGGGGGGAGACACCTTCTTCCACGAGGCCGCCACCGCACATCTAGCCGCCGTGAGAATGAAGGAGATCAATTTACTTGTTGGGCGGTCAATGTTCTCGATTGGCCTGGCCAGCAAGTAGGTCAGCGGATCAATGGGTATTGTGAGGTCTGTGACCTCTGTGATTAAAGTCTGTATGGTTTCCCAGTATTTCTGAATTTCTGGACATGACCACCATATGTGGGCCATGTCACCCTTTTGTCCGCAGCCTCTCCAACATAGGTCTGAAGCCAGAGGGTAGATTTGATTTATTCTAACTGGGGTGAGATACCAGCGAAACAGTATTTTGTAAATATTTTCTTTGATTGTGGTACATATGGAAGTTCCTGAGGCTGATTCCCAAATACTTTCCCAATCCTCTTGGTCTATAACTATGCCCAATTCTGCTGCCCACTGGAGCATGTAGTCATGAACTGGAGCATCTGTTGCTCTTTCTAGTTCTGAGTATATTTGCGTTATCAGACCTTTTTGATGCGCTGTCTCTGTGCACAGTCTTTCGAAGTTCGTCAGAGGGGGAAATTCCAACGTTGGTGATATTGATTGGACGTAGTGCCGAATTTGGAGATATTTGAAGACATTCAATCCCCGTATTTCGTATTTGCTTTGTAGCCTTTGGTAGCTCAGGAATTCCCCAAAGCTCAGGAAGTCAGCAATCGCCCTTATGTTTTTGGTTGTAAATTGCTCAAATTGTCTGGGCTCACATCCTGGTGCGAATTTGGGATTTTGGATAATTGGTATGAGTTGAGATTTGGTGGTTGTGAGCTTGAATTTCAATTTGCATTTCGTCCAGGTCTCCCATGTGTGCCTCATTGGTCCTAATTGGAATTTGTTTTTCTGCAAATCTTCCCTACTCAGGGACCAAAGGCATGCTGGCAGAGAAGGCGTGCCGGCGTATTGCATTTCTATGTCTAGCCAGCAATATTGGCCGGGTTCCGCGTTCCATACTACTACCTGCCTTAACTGGGTGGCCTGGTAGTACCGCATAATGTCGGGGACCCCCAGGCCCCCTCTCCCCCTTGAAGTAAGTAGAACTGATCTTGCGACTCTTGGTTTTTTCCCCTGCCAGATGAAATGGAGAATTTGTTTCTGGATGTTTTTCAATTCTGTGCCAGGGATGTGGATCGGGAGTGTCTGGAAGTGATATAGTAATCTGGGGAGTATGTTCATTTTCACCGAGATCATTCTCCCGATCCATGAAATTTGGTATGCCCCCCATTTTTCTAGGTCTAATTTTATTTTCCGAAATAGGGCCGGGTAATTGTGATGGTATAGCGAATGGTAGTTCCCCGATATCTTTATTCCCAGATATTTGATATGGGAGGAGCACCATCGGTATTTAAAATTTAGTTTAAGGAGTTTCATCTCTGGCTCTGGCAGGTTGAGGTTCAAGGCTTCGGACTTATCGTTATTAATTTTATAACCTGATATAGCTCCGAAGTCTAGAAGCTCTTTTTGTAAGTTTGGGAGGGAAATGTGGGGTCTTGAGAGCGTTAGTATTATATCATCCGCGAAGAGGGATATTTTGTAATGCGTACGCCCAATCTCTATCCCTTGAATATCTACGTTGTTTCGAATTGTAGCCGCCAGGGGTTCTATAGTTAGTGCGAAAAGGAGAGGGGACAGGGGGCACCCCTGTCTCGTGCCGTTTTGAATGCCAAAGCTCTGGGCATTACTTCCTGGTAGTTTTACCGTTGCGGATGGATCTTGGTAAAGTCTGCGGACCCCTTCTAAATATGCGTCTCGAAAGCCAAATTTACGCATGGTATGGTCTAAGAATAGCCAGTCAATTCTATCGAACGCCTTCTCTGCGTCTAGGCTGAGTAATATTGCTTTGGTGCCTGTAAGGTGGATATGCTCGATAATATTAATTATTTTACGTGTGTTGTCCGAGGCTTGTCGACCTGCCACAAATCCGACTTGGTCGATGTTAATCAGTCTCGGTAGAATGGGGTTTAATCTGTTGGCCAAAATTTTGCTATATAATTTGAGGTCACTGTTGAGAAGGGAGATTGGGCGGTAGCTTCCACACTGCATCGGGTCTCTGCCTTCCTTATGAATTATGGCTAGGTTGGCTAGGGACATGGAGGTGGGGATCGAATTTCCCTCCATAAAATGATTGAACATTTTTAGTAGATGCGTGGATAGTATGGGCAAGAATCTCTTATAATAGACATTTGTGAAGCCATCAGGGCCAGGAGACTTGGAGATCTTTAGTGCTTTTACCGCTTCTTCCAATTCTTCTTTCGTGATCTCCGCATTGAGGACCTCATTGTCCTCTTCAGTCAGGGTGGGGAGTTGGCATTTATCTAAGTATTTTTTGATCGCTTCTGATGCTTTTGGTGCTGATCGACCATTTTTAGGTCGTAAATTATAAAGTTCTGTATAATATTTTGTGAACTCCGCCGCTATTTTTTTGTCGCTATATTGCGTTTCGCCAGACCCATTCTTAATCGCTGTTATTTGGGACCTTTTTTGGATGCCTCTTAATCTGCTGGCCAAGAGCTTGTCCGCCTTGTTACCCTTATCATAATAATGTTGATTAGTCCATTTAAGGGCTTTTTCAACTTTTTCCAGTTGGGTCTGCTTGAGCTTTTGTCTGGCTATTGTTAAGGCTTTATAGATTTTTTTTGCAGGGTTAGCTTTATGGGATTGCTCAAGTTTAAGGATGTTATCAGTAAGTTCCAAAATCAGTTTTTGCTTCATTTTTTTCCTATGGGAGGCAATAGAGATAAATTTGCCTCTAATTGCCGCCTTATGGGCTTCCCATAGTATCGCTGGAGATGACACCGACCCTGAGTTGAAGAAAAAGTAGTCCTTGAGGGAGGCTCTGATCTCTCTCTCTATCTCAGGGTGGTTCAATAGGGAGTCATTCAATCTCCAGGAGAATGATGTTGTCTTTTCGAATGGTGTGGATAAGGTCAAGGTGATTGGGGCATGGTCTGACCACGTGATGGGGCCGATGTCTGATTTCGTGGCTGCCTCTAGGATGTTCTTGGTCAGCAGAAAGTGATCTATGCGCGAGTAGGTCTGGTGAGGTGCCGAGTAAAAGGTATAGTCTCTCTGGCCCTGATGTTGTGATCTCCAAACGTCCACCAATGAGAACTCGTCCACTAATTCCCTGAACCTTTTCCCGGCGATTTGGGAGTGGGTTGTACGGGGGTGACCCCCTGTGGTTGATCTGTCCTCGATGGGGTTAAAGACCATGTTTAGGTCTCCTCCCACTATCATCGATGACAGATATCCCGGGTCTATGCCCTCAAGCACTGTTTTCAGAAATTCTGTTTGATTTTCGTTTGGGGCATATACATTGACTAGAGCGATTGCTGAGCCCGCTAAGGAGCCATATACCACAAGAAATCTACCCTCTGGATCCATGGTCGTTTTGACATGATTGAATGGAGTTCCTTGTCTGATTAGTATAGCCACTCCCCGCTTTTTACTACTAAATGATGCGAAAAAGCATGTTGGAAACACTTTTTTGTACAAATTTGGGGGGTCTTGAGATGTGAAGTGGGTTTCCTGTAAGAATACGATGTCTCCCCCTGCCTGCTTCATGTCTTGGAGGGCAAGCCTCCTTTTTCTATTATTTTGAAGTCCTTTGACGTTAAGCGACACTATCTTCACTGGGGCGTTAGAAGCCATATGTGACTTTTGTGGTTGTGGTAGTTAAGAACCCTCCCTTCCCATCTGGGGGGGCCCTGATTCTATGGCTCAAGAGTGTTCTTAGCCCTGGCAAACATTGTAAGGTAGCTTGTAGTTTTGAAAGGTTTACTGAATGGTCCGAGGAGGGGGGGGGTAAGGGGAGGGTGGGGGGGATGGGGGGTAGGACCGCTGGGACAGAATCAGCGGTAGAGAGAGCAGGAAGATGAGGTTCGTGCATGAACCTAACAGGTATTTGCCTGGTCCTTGGGCGACCGGCTTTTGGGCGATAATGCCCATCAAGGTGGACTTCGGTGTCAGCATCCGGTGGGCAGTGTGGGGTGGGGGGCTGAACCCTCTGGTTCTTTGTGTTTTTTTCCCCTTCAGAATTCTCATTCACACCCTTTGTTCTCATACGGGAAGGGGTGGGGGGAGAGGAGGGGGAGGCTGTAAGTGGGGGGGGGGGGGAAGGGGGGGAGGGGGAGGAGGTGATTTAGGGGGGGGGGAGGGGGGCCAGACAGAAGAGAGATTCTAGAGCGCATTTCCGCGTCACATGTGGGGGTATATTCCCTGCATGTAGGTAGCTATTGACATTAGATTATCATGCCGTCTTTTATGTATCAATGTTCTTTATTATCGGGAGCTGGTATTCTTTGTGCAACGTATAGGACTTGGGGTGGTTCTTCTGTGTGTAAATTGGTACCTCTGTATATTGTAGGGGCTATGAGGTTTGGGGGAGAGAGAAAAAGAGGGGGGTGAGGGATGATATGGGTGGGGGGGGAGGGAGAGAGGAAAGGATGGGGGTGGGGAGAGAGGGTGGAGGGGGGGGGATGACGATGGAAAGGGGAGTGGTAGGCATTGCGGCGCCTTGCTTATGTTTGGTTCACCTGCACAGTAGTTATACAATTCTTCACTTCAGTATGTTATACATGCAGTAATCATTTGTACAATAGGTGGTCAGTGAATTATGTAAATAGGCCATGTGGACAGTTAAACCATAATAAACTGCGTCTTGGTTGTATATGGGGGGGGGGGGGTTTAGTGGTGGGGTGCGTGTTCACTATGGTGTCTAGGGGGGGAGGGGAGGAGCCGGGGGATGGGGAGGGGGAGAGGTGGTATGAGGGGATGGGTGGGAGTAGTTATGGGTAGGGTCGTGGTGGAGTTTCTATAGGGCTGCAAGTGCACACCTTAGGGTCTGCGGATTGGTTTGCTCAGTGCGAGCTGCGTAGCGGTTTCTCGGGGTTATGCGGCCAACTCGGGGTGCTGTTCCGCTCGCTGTTTTCATTGTGACGTCGTAAGGGGAGCGGCGTCTTGGTATTCCGGAGTAACAGGTAAGGTGATCTTGGTGCTGGGTGGTTCTGTAGGGGGGGGGGGGGTTAGGGGGGAGGGGAAGGGGTACGTGGGGGAGGGGGAATAGGTGACATCAGGGTGAGGTTGCGGTGAGTGTTTTGGCAGCTAGCTTTGAATCGCATATACCTATACATATATACATCTACATTAGATACACAGATATTCACATTGGTAGAACACATTGGCATTACAAATAGACCGTTACATCAGGGTGGTCTCAGCTTTAGTTGTTTGCGGAGAGGTTGGGAACCTTTATGGTGGGGCTGGGGTTCATCATATCCGGGGGGGGGGGGCGGAGGGATGGGGCAGGGTATCGGGGGGGGGGGGGGATTTGGCGTGGTATCCGGGGGGGGGAGGGGTGGTGGGGATTGTGGGAAAGGGGATGGGGGGGAAAGAGGCAACTGGAGGTATTTTGGTGTAGTGCTGTGCGTCATTTGTATGGTAAGTGTACCGTTATTTACGCTGGTAAATCGTATTGACACTTATGAAGTGACGGTCTCAGCTCTATTTGCGTGTAGTGAGTTGGGGAGCTTTGGTGGTGACGTTCAAGCCCCTCGTTCTATCCGGGGGTGGGGGGGCTGGGGAGGGGGGGTGTGGAGGGGGGGGGTCTGGGGTAATGGGGGGGGGAAGGGGTGATTGTGGATAGGTCCGTTGGGGATTATTGCGAAACCACTGTTGTAGAGATCGCGGGCGGGGGGGGGGGGAGGGGGGTAGGGGACTCTCTAGTGGACACCCGGAGCAGTGTGGGATTGGCTGCTTGATACTGGGGGTGTTGTGTAGGTTGTAATAGGTAGGTGTTCTGCTGTGCGTTCGCCGTCGCGAGTTGGGGGGGAGGGTTAGGGGGGGGGAAGGGAGGACAAATAAGGGGGGAGGGGTGGGATGAGGATGAGGGAGGGGGCACTGGGGGGGGTGATGGTGAGAGGGG
Source organism: Ascaphus truei (assembly GCF_040206685.1). Classification (NCBI taxonomy): domain Eukaryota; kingdom Metazoa; phylum Chordata; class Amphibia; order Anura; family Ascaphidae; genus Ascaphus; species Ascaphus truei. The sequence continues at coordinate 255,277,693 of NC_134483.1, forward strand.
GGGGGTGATGGTGAGGGGGGGGGAGGGGTTGATGGTGAAGGGGGGGGGGTTGTTCCATCGTATAGGCTATTGTAGTTGACATTAAGGGGCTTTATAACATAGCTACAACTTGGGTTTCAACAGGGATGTAAGCTGCCCATAAACAAGGTGGGTGGGGGAGGGTAAGTTCCGCAGCACAGGAAAAAGCGCTTAACAGTCTCAACAGGGGTAACGGGTTCTGTATCAGTCTGATTGGGGGGGGGGCAGCTATTTCTCACCGGGACCAGATATAACGTTTATCTGGAGTGGGGGCAATCAAACCTGGTCTGGGTGATGTCCACGGGTAGGTCGAGGAGTTCCCAGCGGGGCTTGGCCGGCAAGGCCGCCAGGTGGATCAGGTTTCCCCTCTCCTGCCTCCGCGCTTCTCAACTCGCCTATGCTGCTTGTGGGGGTGCACATCTTGGCTCCAACAAACCGAGCCATGGGGTGCTGGGGACTCTTTTGTCAACTGGTTGGTAGAACAACAACTAACGGGACTGCGTAGACACGCTGGTTTTCTCCATGGTCTCCCTTCGGGAGGTAAGGGCTCTGGGTCGCAGGGCTTCTCCTCCGGGCGATCAGGTCTGTTGCTCCTGCTGGCCGGCCAATCTTTCCGACGCTCTGATGGGTCTCCGCTCCTGGCTTGCTTCTCGTGGTTCCCTCCGCGTGTTGTTCCGTGCAGGTGGCAACGTCAGGCCTAGTTCGCGGGCGAATCCTTGCATTTCTTCTGGCAGTCTGATGGATCTCTGCTTCCCGCCTCTGCTTACGACCAGCCGGAATGGAAATCCCCATCGGTAGGGTATGTTGTTTTCCCGCAGTATTTGGGTGAGTGGTTTGAGTTCTCTGCGGCGCTCAATTGTGATCTTGGCGAGGTCACTGAATATTTGTAACGGCTCATTTTGAAAAGTCAAATTGTTCGCCTCTCTGCTCGCCGTCATAACCTTCTCCTTTGTGGAGTAGCTATGGAGGCGTACTATAATGTCCCGTCTTCGTTTTGGATCATTCGAGCGGGGGCCCAGTGCGCGGTGTGCGCGATCTATTTCTAGATCTCTTTTATCCAGGTCCTTGCACAGGGTGTTAATGAGGTCAGTCACGTAAGATTTTATTGCTTCAGGGGGAACCGTTTCCGGGACATTCCGAATCCTGAGGTTCTGCCTCCGGTCCCGGTTCTCCTGATCTTCTATGCTGTCCTTCAGGAGTCTGACCTCCTCACCCAGGCGCATGATCTCATCGTCTGCCGCCGCTTGAGCTTGCAACGATTCTTCAAGCTTGCTCTCTAGATCGTCAGCTCTTTGTGTGAGGGTATCCATTTCTTCACGTAGGCCCGTCACCATTTCCCTGAGGTCCTGCTTGAGGGTTTTATGTAGCCTATCGTGCATATTAGAGAGGAGTTCCTCCAGATAGGTGCGCGTGATTTCCCTTTCTAGGGCTGGTTCCGCTGCCTGCGTGTCTCCCTCTCGTTGCGGGGACGCAGCCGCGTGGTGTCCGGCGCCATCTTGAGGTCCCTGCATGCTCGCGGGGCCGCGTTTTTGCTGCGGCTGGAAAAATTTCGGGGCGCCTTTAGAAGCTGGCGCTTTTGCCTTCTGGGGCATGCTGTGAGGTTCAGGCGTCGCTTGAGACTATTTGCGGTTAGTTTCGGGGGGGGGGGGGGAAAGTCTTTTCTGGTCTTTTTATGCGTGAGGGTTCTCAGAGCTCCCTGACTAACCCACCATCTTGGATGACGTCACCGGAAGTCGAAATAAAGTAATTTTATTGAATGGTTGTCTGGGGTTTTTCTGGGGTTATGGGGACAGGGGGAGGGGGGCCTAGGGGGGGCAGATCACAGCCTCTCCTGTCCAGCACCTCCCCACCTCGCACCGCTGAGGGACGGCTCCTTTGGGGGTGAAGGGGTGACTCTTTTTTTCTCTGATTTTCTATGTTGTGGTGTTTATTTATTTATTTATGTTCCTGGAGGGGGGAGATATGCCTTTAAATCCAGCCTGCGGTGGCCATCTTGGATTTGGCACGCAGGCTGAAACGCAAGGAGCCAGACAGCTCCGATCCAGGCAGCAGCTGTTCTCAGCCCCCCTCCTCGCAGAGACGGTGCAGGCAGGTGGAAGGCCGCACAGGGAGGCAGGGGGGGATAGCGGGAAGGCGCGCTGATTGGGTTTACTGCCGGACGGGAGAGGTAAGCGCGGCGCGCAGCTACAGCGCCATGACGGCCATTTTAGTTAGCCTCCAGCAGCACCAGCAGAGTATTTTTATTTTAAGCAGTGTTTATTATTTTGTTGTAGATCTTTGTTTAGTGAAGTGGCTTTTGACAGGGGGGTATGAGACACCGCCGGGACCCGACACCAGGTGCGGCCGTCGCGCAGGGCGGGAGGCCCCCGTCGGTTTCCTATGTGAAGAGATCAAAGGCCCAACAGGCGTCACCAGTCCCGCGCGGCACCCACCTCTCCGCCTGAACCAGCGGCGGGTTGATGCGGATCAGGCCGCCGGTCAGATCCTCGCTCCGCTCTCTGGATCCCAGATGGTTTGGGGGTCTGCAGACCTTGGTCTCAGAGAGACTACCTTGCGGGGTTTGGCGCCGGATCCAGGTAAATCAGTCCTGCTTGGCCGCCATCTTAGCCACACAGCAATTTGAGAGAGGAGGCCCAGGGGACCCGGTCTTTGCGTGTATACTTGGGGTTTGTGTGTAATCCACCGCCACCAGGGCATTCAGCATAAGTATGATATCTTCCCCCAGCTTTTTAAATATTTTTTGAGGGGTTTCTTGGTCCCTGTTATCTTTATTTTGTCCTCTCTTGGGACGGAGCTGTATAGACACAGGTCTTGCTTGCTCGGTGTCTTGGCCACGCCCCCCAAAATTAAGGGTATTTTAAAGAAACATTGGCATATCCTTAAACAGGATCAATGGCTAACAGAGATCATAGGAGAAAAACCAGATGTGATCTTCTCACGAGCGCCAAATTTAAAACAAAAATTAGTCACAAGCTACCTCCACCCAAAACAAAACCAATGTTGGTTAGATAAACTGTCTAAAGGTTTCTCTAAATGTCTAAATTGCAAAGCATGTAAAAATAACTCACAACTAAATACAAAAAGCATAAGTTTTAAAAGTATTGTTTCATCAATTGAATACCCAATAAAGTCACACATCACTTGCAATAGCAAAGGCACAGTGTATGTACTGCAATGTGGGTGCAATCTCCAGTACGTAGGCAGAACAATACGCAAATTAAAGACACAAATTGGAGAGCACATTAGAAATATTATTAATGGTTTAGAATCCCATAGTGTGTCAAACCACTATAGGATTAAACATAATAAAAACCCTGCTTGCTTGAAGTTCCTCGGAATAGAACAGGTAAAGACAGATTGGAGGGGAGGAGACTTTATTCAAAAAATATCACAAAGAGAATCCTTTTGGATCTTCACCCTGCAAAGCCTAGCACCTAAAGGGTTAAATCTGGAGTTGGAACTGACAGCCTTCATTTAGGATTCAAAATGCAGGAACCTGGCATTCCATCACATTATTTCTGCATCCTTAGGGATATCAAATAAGTAAAAAGAATCAATACATTTTTTATAATTATTTATGTAAGTTACTGTTTTAAACTGTCATTTATGTATTTATGTATTATAGTCATGTAAGAGATGGATCTAAACAGTGCAATTACATATGCAAATAGAGAGAGCAAGAAACAGTGTCAGATTGGACAATGCAAAGAGTAGAGGATATATAAAGTGCTGCTGACCCCCATGTATCTACGTCACTGAGGAAGCTTTTAGCGAAACGCGTCTGACTGTCTTTTGGTCCTCGCAAGCCACCGTACAGAGGAGTGAAGTGTAATCCCAATTTGACTAACACTACCACCGGAGCGCATGCGCGGGAGGTGATAGTAACAGCAAGGAGGCTGACGGACGGGAGAGAGACCAGGCTGTGCACAAGTCTGGGCAAACCAACCGATTCTCATCCACATCGCTGCACTACCATCTAATCGATTGGGACAGACTCCACGCGGACACCTAACCACCTGGGAGGAAGTCTGGCAGAGACTGAAAACTTCTCCTTTCTATGCCATTTTTTAATGGTCGCTTGTGAGTTGGCAATCTCTTTTTTAATCAATTTTGTTCAATAAACAGTGTTATACTATGTTTTTTCTGTTTTCTCCCTTTCCCTGAGGTCATACTAAGAAGTATGCACTGCACATAAGGGGGAATCTGGTGTTTTAATGTAAGTGTGCCTGCTGTATATCTCACTCCTAGCATACTACTGTGATCTAACCCTTCCTGATTACGGTCCCTTTGTCTGTTTTATATTGCATGTGTCCTGGAAATCTGAGTGAAGCACAGCGCCGGAGGATCCCCCCCCCTTTCCATTCAAGTTTTCTGCGACAGTTCTAAAAAAAAGCTGAACTTATCAGTAATATCATCCTATAATAAATAAACTGAAAATAATGTGACACTGCACCCGATAACATCTGTCATAAATTTCTACCAAGTGAGGGAAGAAATCATTATGTAGTGTACATTTGTAATCCATGGATAGGATGACATCAGATTTCTTTCCTTGCCAAAAGCTTAATGGACCGGCAATGTGATATTCAAGTTTAATTACATGAGCAACAGTGGGATTATTATCTCTTGCTGAAAGATTCTGGACCATATTTACTATGCTCCATAAGACACCTTCTAGCACATCTTAGTATATATTTCTCCTCATGGCACATTCATGCAAATGGGTTTTAAGGGATTTTCCAGCACCGTGGGTGTTTTATGGAACAACACTGCTTAATACATACAGTACGGCCCTCTGTGCTTTGGTACTACCCCTTTCCAAACCATCTCATGATATGATTCTGATAAGAATATGGTGCCATTTGTGATAAAATGCTAAAAATGATAAAGCACAATGGGTAGAGAATGCTCCTAAGTGTCTGTTTCTCACATTCCACTAACTACTGCTTGCTTGTCCATTGAACTTTGATAACGGTGAATGCATTTGAGCTCATATTTACTAAACAGTGCTATTCCATAGGATGACACCTGGCTCCAGAAGACATTTGCCAGCCATGAGGCGTCTAACAGGACAATAAGGTATCCTGTGTAATAGCATTGCTTTGTAATTATGGCCCGATTTGATAATTTTTCCAGTTTCAACCATTTCTTTGTTTGTGTACATTGTCATTATTCTTCCTTTCTCACTCTCATAATACAGTTCATCTTAAAGTACAGATGTTTTATGGAACATTATGGAAAACAATGTTTTTTATATTTATTTTATTGAATGCAACAGTATAGTGAAACAATATATCAAAGTAAATGCATAAAATAGATCACTTATAGGAAATATAAGGAGAATGAGAAGAAGGAACATAGAGAACTATATCAGGTTATAGAGAAGTGGGTTCAATCAGTAATCAGATGTGCCCAAGCATAAGAGAAAATAGCCCAGTGAAAGGAGAAAACTAAAAGAAAGACTAGTAATATTAAAGACAGAAGATGGTCATGTAGAGGGAGACAAAATATAGCAGACAACTTTAATAATAATTTTCACAGCAGAAGGTGAATGGGAGGGACTACAGTTATGGAACAATAATATAAATGGAAAGGCGATGGACACATGTCTATTTACAGAGGAGAATGGCCGCATGAACTAAAAGTAGACAAGTCAATGGAACCAGGTGGGATACATGCAAGCATAAAATAGTTTATGGTGTTCTGGCAACACCATTAACAAAACTATTTAACCAGTCAATATTAATAGGTGTTGTTCCAGGTGACTGGAGAAGAGCAAGTATATACAGTAGTTCCACTTCACAAATGTAGATATAGTGAAGAGGCAGGAAACTACAGGCCAGTGAGCCTGACATCTGTAGTGGGGAAATGGAAACACTGCTGAAATAAATAGTTGCTATATTGCTAAAATACAGCAACTTACAAGATTCCAAGCAACAGGTATTTATTGGGGGAACATAATATCAAGTAATTCTGATTGATTATTTTTGAGTGGATGACTAAGGTAATAGATCAAAGGGAGCATAGATTTAAAAATTGCCCCACACAGAAGGGCAACTGTTCACATTCACTTAACAATATGTAACACTTTTTCCCCATGCCAACAGAAGAGTGCCCCACCAAAGTATCTAATGTCTGTTCAGGTTGTACTCACGGTCTTTGTCACCTTTGCATATATAGGTATATATAATTGAGTAAACAATTACATATTCAAACATCTTGGAGTTTTTTGTAACTTTAACATTATTTGTTTTTTTGTTATATAGTGTTAGCAATATTAGGAAGTGTATGTACAGTCCTTGCTCTTATGTCATATACAAATTTCAACAAAAATACAATACTTTTTTTCCACTATAATTTTATTAAAAGCAGCCATCTGCGCTGTTTGTGTTTCTACCTCCCTCCCAACATTATCTGAACTGAGGAGTCCACATAACTGAAGGTGTTACTTACAGCTTTGGGGACTCCAAGTTCTCAAGAAATTAACACTTATCTCTCAGACAAGAACAATATGGCCTCCGGCGACAGTATCACTGCCGCTGTCAATAGAAAGGCTTTCATCTTGGCTATGTATATATATATCTTTTAGCTTAATGGCAAATTATAGCCCAGATCTGAATGCCCTGTTCAAACTACGCTAAAAACAAAATCTGATTTGAAATGGGATTCATGCTTTACCACTTTTGCTGTTTGACAGGCTTGCAATACATTGGCAGTGTGAGGAAAGAAATGTACTGAAATGTAAAAAAAAAATCATACTGTCATATCTTATCTAAAAATAAGATTGAAGTTGGTAATGATTTTGATATCACACCATATCATGCTATACTGTAAGTAGTAACAAGGGTGGGAGATGGAGAATACCTTTTATTGGACCAACAAGTAGTTGATATGTTACAAGCTTTCGAACCTCTCTGAGTCCTTCAGAAATGCCATGTTATTATAGTCAAAAACACAGGTTATATCTATATATGGCTGATCTCTTTCCCACATTTTGGACTCTTTTCCAGTGGTTCTCAAACCTTACGGGCCACATCAGGTTTCAAGAATAACCAATTCACTTTCACACAGGTAAAGAGAGGTTTGAGAAACACGGATCTATTTAATATACTGCAAGGTATTCAAGAATAACCAATTCACTTTCACACAGGTAAAGAGAGGTTTGAGAAACACGGATCTATTTAATATACTGCAAATCCTTGCTCAAGAAGAACAATAACATTTCTATTCATTTTAATGTAGCTAATGTCTTCCTGGGTAATATCGGATACACTGTATATTTAAAAATCTTCCGCCTCCTCCAGCAGTGCCGCCATCCTTCTTCAGTCACGGAATCAAATGACGCTGTGATGTCACATGGCGTTGCTTTACCATGGCAACATAATGTTGCATCAGCAAATGGCGCTGCGATGTTGCATTATCTTGATAACGTGACGCTTTGGTGAAGTTGCAGCATCATTTGACGCCACAATGCTGAAGAAGGAGGAGGAGGAGGGGGGTGCTGCAGGAGAAAGTAAGAACTTTACAGAGGCCCCATACTCTCCCATGGCAATCAGTGGGGAAGAGAGCAGGGCCTCTGTATATTGGGGGAAAAAACTTTATGAATCTTGCTTTGTTTTGTGGGATTTGGGTCCATCCTGTTGGTTAAAGCACTGCTACTTGCATCCTGGCTCAATTAACCAAGGGAAGGTGGTGGTGATGCCTTTTCAAAGACCTTACCTGGAGAACCGTGTTTGGTTCTGGAGATGGGATCATAAGCAAAGTTAAAGTGATTCAAAGTAGAGTAATTAAAATGGTTCATGAGTCAAAGAAGGGAGAGAGTGATAGACCTTCAGTCACCTCAGGGACTATTCCTATTCCTGTACAATACAGGAAGAGATAATTTTTCCTGCAGAAAAGATCATGATCTGAAGAAAAGAAGGTGTGATCGTGGATGAGAATACAGTTAAAGGAATTTAAGAAATCTTGAAGTAAACAAAAAAACCTAAAGAATAACATGTTATAGGGTAAAATATTTGTGGGGAGAATTGGGCAGCAAAAATAGGTGTTATAGTCCTTATTCTGAATCAAGTTCTGATTTTTTATTTAGATAGCATGAGCTTTTGAGATCCATAAAGTCCAATTACCGGGCTGATACATGATGGGACTTTTGTGGCCTCATTTAAATGTCATGCTGGTTCAATACTACAGACCACAGTATATCCTGTTCTTTAGGACAATATTGTATGCGCTCTACATCACCCCCATTTGCACGAAGGTCTTAACAATGTTACAGTACGTTCTGTTAAAAATATCATTTGTTGCCGAAGCTTTAAAAGGTGTGAGTCAAATACCTTTCGAACCAGTTCATTATTTTTTCATATGCAAACCATATCTGTTTTTTTCAGTCCTGCTTCTTCAATGCCTCATGACATCATCCATCTTTTAGAAGCCTCAGAGGGATTGTAAGGCCATGCTTCCCGTACACCATGTTTATGCTATATGCTGTTATGCTCTGTTCCAAACATAAGAATGTAGAGTTGCCTCCAGCTTCTGTTGCTATGGTGGAATAATATTGGCCTTGCTTTATTTTTTGGACTGTGCACTGCTATGCTGTAGCATAATGCTTGGTGTTATTATTATTATTATCTCTGTCATTACAGTTATGATGTGCTCTGCTTCATTAGAATAGCTCTTTCCATTGTGCTTGGTAAAGACAAGCTCAAGCCCCAAGCCAATTTAAATGCTTAAAGAGATTGCTACAGTACCCTATAGGTTAGATCGGTGAAAGTGAGAAAAGTGTGACTGTGTGAGAATGTCCATTTCATGAGTTTATACCATGGCGCAGTGGTCAAGCCTATCCTTAAAGCCTATTCATCTATGAATAGGTGCATTCACCTGCATTTGCTAATACATTGCTTTTTCCTGAATTATGAAGTGCCCAGTAGTTCATAAAGATTGTCTAGTGAGGGTGATTGATGATTGTTCTTCTGGTAGGGGACTTTCTAAGTACATCCCCTACTAATAATCATGATCAGTGGAGATGACACACCTACATGTAAAGTGTGGTGTGCCAGACCGTTTCCCTGATACTTTACTAAGTAAAAAGCAAACAGAAAAACAGACACCCAAGCATAGCATTTAGCACTATGTACAGTACATGTAGATGGCAGAAGAGACCTGGAGGTGGCAGAAACTCACTGAGAATATGTGATTCTACTTACAGTACTATATCTCTGTGTGCCACAGTTATTTGTGTTTTCGCTTTGAATGGTGTGTGCCCATTTGCATTGACTTTAAGTGTGCCCAACTTTTTGCTGAGAGGGAGAGCTTTTTCATTTGTGCATTAAAAAATAACTTAACTTAAAATAAAATTAAAAATTAATTTAAAAAAAACAATCCTCTGAGAATTAAGGATGGTAAACATTCCACTTATCCAAGTTCTGGAACATTTTGTTTTTAGCTCCACTACTGTATCTACTATATATTTCTGAAAGCACTGTATGTCTGCGTCCCTAGCGGCAATCTCATTGGTCCCTTGGCCCGCCCGCCCCCGCACACCTCTCATTGGGCTCACACACTCACACCACCCCCTTGGCCCGCCCCCCACACCTCTCATTGGGCTGAGGCGGAGTGACGGGCCAAAGGTAAAAAAAACACACACATATCTCTGTCCTCTCCCCATCACACTCACCTCCCCCCTCCCCGGTGCTCACCTCCCTCCCGCTCCACTCCCGCACTCACCTCCCTCCCGCTCAACTCCCTCTACACACCACTCCCTCCCGCTACACACCACTCACTCCCGCTACACACCACTCCCGCACTCACCTCCCTCCCGCTACACTCCCGCACTCTCCTCCCTCCCGCTACACACCACTCCCTCCCGCTACACACCACTCCCTCCCGCTACACACCACTCCCTCCCGCTCCATTCCCTCCCCGGCGGGGGAACAGGCAGGCTGCCACGCGGCGCCTAAGATGGCGGACCCCCTTCCTCCCTCGCGCTCCATTCCCTCCCGCTCCATTCCCTCCCGCTCCATTCCCTCGCGCTCCACTCACCTCCCTCCCGCTACACACCACTCCCTCCCGCTCCACTCACCTCCCTCCCCGGCGGGGGAACAGGCTGCCACGCGGCGCGTAAGATGGCGGACCCCCTTCCTCCCTCGCGGCGCCGAGTGAGAAGATGGCGGCGGCCGGAAGTACAGGTAGGTGTCGCGTGTGTCGCTCCCCCACCTCCCCCCCACCTGCG